>NW_016690198.1:236073-401755 GCF_001604755.1 Lepidothrix coronata
TGATCCCTGGGGGACACCACTAGTGCCCGGCCGCCAACTGGATGCAGCCCCGTTCACCACCACTCTCTGGGCCTGGCCCACCAACCAGTTCTTAACCCAGCACAGAGTGCCCCTGTCCAAGCCGTGGGCTGCCAGCTTTTTCATGGGAATGCTATGGGAGATGGTGTCAAAGGCTTTGCTGAAGTCCAGGTAGACAATATCCACAGTTTTTCCCTCATCCACTAGGCAGGTCTTAAAAGGATATCAGGCAGCATCTGCCTTTCCTAAACTGTGTCTGAACCCTTGGCTGTCCTGTATGAGCCACGTGATCACATTCAAGATGATCTGCTCCACAACCCTGCCTGACACCAAAGTTAGACTGACAGGACTGTAGTTCCCCAGATCCTCTTTCATGCCCTTCTTGTGGATGGGCATCACATTGTCCAACCTCCAGTCATTTGGGACCCCCCAGTTAGCCAGGACTGATGACAAATGATGGACAGTGGATTGGTGAGTTCATCTGCAAGATCCCTCATCACTTGAGGATGAACCCATCTGGTCCCATAGACTTGTGATATCTAAGTGGCACAACAGGTCACTAAATTCTTCCTCTAGGATTAAAGGGGGGTCCGTTCTTCTCCCCATCCCTGTCTACCAGCTTAGGAGACCAGCTGTCCTGAGGATAACCAGTCCTACTGTTGAAGACTGAGGCAAAGAAAGAGTTAAAGTACGTCAGCCTTTCCTCATCTTTGGTGACTATACTTCCCCCTGCATCTGCTAAAGAATAGAGGTTTTCTTTGGCCCTCCTTTGGTTATTAAAGTATTTATAAAAACTATTTATTATCCTTTGCAAAAGTGGAAATTTTAAGTTCTAACTGAGCTTTTGCCTCTCTAATTTTCTTTCTGCATGACCTAACAACACCCTTAAACACTTCCTGAGTTGCCCACCCCTATTTCCGACTCTCTTTTTTTTCCCTGAGTTCCTACAAAAGCTCCCTGTTCAGCCAGGTGGGTCTTCTTCCCTGTCGGTTCATCTTTCAGCACACAGGGACAGCCTGCTCCTGCGCCTTCAAGATTTCCTTCTTACAGTATGTCCAGCCTTCCTGGGCCCCTTTGTTTTTAAGGGCTGCTTCCCATGGGACTTCCCGAATCAGCGTCCTGAACAGACCCAAGTCCACCCTCCAGAAGTCCAGGGTAGAGGCTTTGTTGACCACTGGCTTGTTGCCACCCCTAGGCGCATCTCTAGCGAGGCTGGTGTCATACCCTTCCCCCTTCAAACGTAGTTTAAAGCCCTCTCAATCAAACCTGACAACTCTTAGCCTAGAATCCTTTTCCTCCTTTTAGATAGATGAACCACATCTGCTGCCAGTAAGCTGGGTGCCGTATAAACTGCCCCATGATCAAAAATGCCAAAATTCTACTGATGACACCAATCTTTTAGCTACTTACTGATCATGAGTTTTCCTGTTCCTTTCACCATTCATCTCTGCTACGGAAGGAATCCAGAACAGTACCTGTTCTCACGTCCTTTCAACCAGATAATCCAGTGCCTTGAAGTCCTTTTTGATTACCCTGGTACTTCTCTCCACAACCTCATTGCTGCCAACCTGGACAACCAGCAGTGGGTAGTAATCAGCAGGCTAAATTAGTCCAGGGAGTCTCCTGGCAATACCCCTTAGCCAGGTCCCAGGGAAGCAGCAGACTTCCCTGTGAGATGGGTGCAGTTGCCCTCAGAAGTGAGTCACCCAATACAACTACCCTTCTTTTTTTAATAATACGAGAAGTTGTGATACATCTGGTTGACTGTGTTGATTTGGGGGACCCCCCCAAGAAAGACCTTCTCCACTGTCATCTGCCTGACCCTCAAGATCCAGGGCCTTATACCTATTTTGTAAGGGCATCTAGGAAGGCTAGGGAAGGGATCCTTCTACCTCCCTGAGCAGGGGTCTGTTTCCATTCTCCCTCATCCCTAGGTCCTCTCCTGCCTGATGGAGAGGGTGGAGAGGGTGGGGCTTCTTCAACTCTTGCTGAGCTTCCATCTGCTGCATTTCTCAGGAATGGAAGGGTGTGACTTCACCAGTCTATTTCTCTCTCACACTCCCTGATACTCTCCAGCCTCTCCACATACTATTTAAGCTCTACCACCAAGCCGAGCAAATCATCCACCTGTTCACCCTGCACACAGGTGTCTTTTCCATTGTCCTCCGGTACTAACACTTGTGTCTTTGACCTTCTGCTGAATTCAAATGTGGTGAGAAGAAAAACCTTTTTTTAATTAAATGGGACATTTCACAAGCCGTAATGGAAATTTTGCACTAAACCAGTAAAATATTTAGCATGCATTAAGCAGCTACTTCCAAAAAGTCTGTGAAGTTATGGAACAGCCCTAAGGCAGTGAAAGTCTGTTCTGGTGCCCATTTATAATCCATTTGAACCACGACTGGTTCAAATTGGTGTTTGTTAATTACCCAAAAAGAAGTTTGCATGATGGGATCTTTTGTCCTTTTGGAGAGGTGGGACATGCAGAAAAATGGCCATGTTTCACTAAATAGTTAAATACAGCAGTTGTCAATAACAAATATATTAGTATGAAATAATGACAATTTCTACTGAACAAGATACCAATATATTGTCTGAAAAGGAAATTTTTCCTAACATCTAGTTTCTGTAATTTTTATACCATTTCATGGAAAAATGAAGTGGGCAATATTACTACCCAGATTTAGATTAAAAAAAATTGGATACCAACAACAGTGAGCAGCATGCTTGTGTGCAATTTAAAATTATACTACAACTGCTAGCCTGCAAAGTCCTGGTGAAGAGTATTATATAACAGACACATGAAAGACATTTCAAATCCATCATTTTTCAGACAAAGTAAAATGAACACAAATAATGGTCAGGAGAATAAAATGAAAATGTGAGAATAGGAATCAAAACAGATTTTTGCCTACAAGCAACTTGTTCTATGACAATTTGGTACAATGAGAAGGAGAGAACCTGCACAGAGGATGGCCTGCCCTCCATCAAAGACAAAACTATTTACTGCTCTATATGACATGCAGTGCTGTGATCACATACTAACAGGGCATCTTTACCGCCACTGCCAGTCAATAATCTCGGCAATGGGCACAAAGGCCAATGGGTGCTCCCACTTTGCTCTGCTCAAGGCCTAATACACACAGAAGAGGCAGGAGGAGACCAGCACATCACCACAATTTGGCAGCAAGCAGGTTGACAAATGGCAAGTTATTGCATTAACATCAACAGTTTGCCTATAACCCTGTTTTCCATGCTTCTTCTTTTCCATTTTTCTCTGCTGCAAACTGAGACTGAGTTGCAAACCTGGGCTACCTGTTGGTCAGTGTTCACAAGGTGGTTCTATTTTGACTGAGCTTCTTCATCATATACAACAGCAAGCCCTACCACATTCACGACCCAGGCTTGGGAAGATGCTCTTATTGACTGCATCCAGGTGAAGTGGCACCTGCAGAAGACAAGCAGTTGCTGTACAGGCAGTAGAAGCTCCCAGCAGCACCTGCAGCAACTCACGGGCAACAGCAAGGCAGAAGCAGGCAGCAACCTACAACTTCCCATGAGAATCCCATTTTTGTCCCCTGACTGATGCCAGAGACCATGCCTTGAGTTAATGAAACAGAAGCTTTGGATTTTTTAAATGTCAAAATGCCTCCAACTGATACTGGAAATAATTACTGCTGCTCCTTTTCACAGTCAGCCAAATAATCTGGATTTTGCTGGGTTGAGAAGTGAACATTATGGCTTCTTCTGCCATTTGTGCTGCTGGCTAATGAGCCTTATTTTCCTAGCACAGTATCTTAAAATTACGAGTTGTAATGAAGAATCAAGAACATTTGCATTCCTGAATATTGCAAATTATCCCAAAAATATGTTCCTATGATCTAAGTTAGGACTTTTACTGAATGTAGCCTGTCCAACAAAATCTTTATTAAAGGTACTAAAAACATTCATCAACCTCTATTTCCCATTTGTATTCACCTCATGATTTACTTCATTTCTGTTCATTTTACCCATATTATCTCTAGGGTTATGGACTATTTTATGTCAGAAATTATTAGTAGGTGTCATGGGTTGAGGTGGCTCGTTTTTTTGGTAGTGGAGGGGGCTACATAGGGTGGCTTCAGTTAGAAGCTGCTAGAAGTTTCCCCCCCAGTGAAGCCAATGATAGCTGGCTATAGGAGGGACTTCCTGCTGCTGGCCAAGGGAGAGCCAATAATTATGCCTCTGTGATAACATATTAAGAACAAGCTTGTTGCGCAGAAGAATTCCAGCCAGAGGAGAGCTGACCGAAGCTCCCAGGCCCCAGCCTGGGCTTCTTGGCCCCTGGCCGAGCCACCCGTGCTGCTCTTGGCAGTGCCAGCTGAGCCGAGCGGTGGCCCCTGTGAAGGAGTGGCCAGGGCCGGGGCATGCGGCCCCATGGAGAGCAGCCCCACAGCCCCTGGGCCCACCCTGCGAGCAGCCTGTGCTGGAGCCCGTCCTGCCCAAGGAGCCAAACAGCACCGTGAGCACCAAAGCCCCCAGGGTGAACTGTGAGGAGGGGTGGAGTGGGTGCCCTGCAGGCTAGGCCAGGGTGGCAGAGTGGCCCCTGCCGGCGGGCATTGCCCTCCCTTTCCCTCCCCGGGCGAGTCGAGCCGGACTGGGCTGGGGCGGCCCGCCGCGGTGCAGCCAAGCCCATGCGGGAGCAGATGGATGCATGGAAGAAGGCTGTTACCCCCCATGGAAGGCCCAGGATGGAGCAGACTCCTTCAAGAGACTTGTGGCCCATGGAGAGGAAAATCCACGCCGGAGCAGGTTATTCCCGGGTAGGACTCGTGGCCCTGTGGGGGATCTACAACAGTACAGCGCATCCTATGAAGGACTGCATCCTATGAAGGACCATCGGGATGCAGAGACCCTCCCCTGCACCCCATGGAAAAGTGACCCTCAGGACAGTAGATATGAAAGAACTACTGCCTGAGGGATGGACCCACGTTGGAGAGGTCCATCAAGGACTGTTACCTGTGGGAGGGACCCCACGGAGCAGGGGAAGGACTCAGAGCTGTGGTCCCTCCCTGTAACCCGTGGTGAAGACCATGGTGAAACAGGCTGTCCCCCTGCAGCCCATGGAAGAGTGACCTACGGGACAGCAGATTTGGAAGACTTGTTGCCCAAGGGGTGGACTTGTCTCCGCTGATGGGGGAGGAGGGAGAACATGGAAAGAAGGAGGGGTGAGTGGAAAGTGTGTTTAAGACTGTTTTATTTCTCAGTTTTTAGATCTTATCCTGTTAGTAATAAATTTTAGTATTAACCCCACACTGAGTCTGTTTTGCCTGTGTGACCTCTCCCAGCTCAGAGTGACTTTAGTGGGTGCCTAGAATCCGGCCAAGGTCAACCCACAACAGCCAAATTAATTCTGCTTTCTCATCTAGCTGGCAATATCCTCAATTGGTTTCCTGTGAAGGTGGAAAGGTAAACCCAAGAAAATTAAAAACATAAGATTATATTGAGCATTTCACCAAAGAGTCTAACTTTCTAAAAGAAAATTGAAGAAAAAATATTTTTTAATTCTTAGGCAGACTGTGAACCAAAATCAGATTTGTCTTACAGAGCAGTCAATGAGCACTATCTTACAGATTTACTTGGAAAGTATCCAATTATACAGCACCTGTATAAAGAAAGCTTTGTTCCAGCGGGAAATATTAATGATATATTTTATTAATTTGCAGTTTTACTGCATTTTACTGATGTAGAACTGTAAAACCTGGAGCCATATACTTACAACTCAATATGCACCTTGATAATATTCACAAGCCAAATTCCATGTATCTCCTCTGAAAATAATTTGAATTTTATCTACCTACAACCATATATATCTGGAAATATTTTTTGCATACTAGACAGCACTGTGACCAAGAGCACTGAATTATGCTGGTATCTGGAAGAACTTATCAGATATCTCACTTCATGTTTAATCCTTGCCTAGTCATGCAAAGTAGCATCCAATGGTCCCTGACATTCCTAAAATACTTCAGCGAGAAGAGATATGACACCATAAGCTAAACAGTAGATCAGAAACCAAGACAAACAAGAGCTCTGTTCCTGGCTGGTAGCTTTGGGTATATGCTTATGGTATCAAACAAGCAGTTTCCTCTTCTACTATAAATTGTTCTCAAGGCACACACCCTCTTAAAGTGCACTTTTGCTAAACAGAATGAAGTTGAACAGGGGTATACATACTACGAGGTAATACCATTTCGAGTGCATCATGACATGTCTTGAAAAATCAGCTGGTGGAAGGCAACATGCATTCTGAAACTGAAATCTTCACAGAACCACAGAATATGCTGAGTTGAAAGGAACCCACAAGGATCATCAAGTCCAACTCCTGGTCCTGCACAGGACACCCCAAGAATCACACCACGTGCCTGAGAGCGTTGTCCAAATGTTTCTTCAATGCAGACAGGCTTAGTGATGTGACCACTTCCCTGGGGAGCCTGTTCCAATGCTCAATCACCTTCCGGCCAAAGAATCTTTTCCTGACATCCAACCTAAACCTCCCCTGATTCAGCTTCATGACATTTCTTTGAGTCCTGTCACTGGTCACAAGAGTGAAGAGATCTCTGCCTGCCCCTCTGCTTTCCCTTGTGAGGATGTTGAAGACTGCAGTAAGGTCTCCCCTCAGGCTCCTCTTCTCCTGAACACACGAAGTGACCTCAGCCACTCCTCAAAAGGCTTCCCCTCCAGACCCCTCACTAGCCTCATGGCCCTCCTTTGGATGCTCCCTAATAACTTTATGTCTTTTTTATATTGTGGTACCCAAAACTGCCACAATATTTAAGGTGAGGCTGCACCAGTACAGAGCAGACCAGGACAATCCCCTCCCTCGACCGGCTGCCAATGCTTTGCCTGATGCCCCCCAGGACATGGTAGGCCCTCCTGGCTGCCAGGGCACTGCTGACTCATATTCAACTTGCCATCAAGCACAACCCCCAGGTCCCTTTCCACGGTGATGCTTTCCAGTGTCTTGTTCCCCAGTCTGTAAACCCAACCAGCACGGTCCCATCAACCTTGAATAATAGAGGAAACTGGGAGCAAGTGACAGGACCCATACTAGCAGCAGCACCTGAAAGAACCACGGCTTTGATAATTTAAGTAGATATACTTTTAATGAAACAAGCTCTCAATGAAGGATGAGCTTACTCTGATTTTTTAAAGATCTGTATTTTTGAACCTAAAGTGTGCAGACCTTTACACATTTTTCTGGTAAAGACATGGTGCTAAGTAGTGGTGGATTTGCTTTTCTAGATGCTTTCTCTGGTGTGCTTACCCTCAGGTTAGAAACCACTATTCCAATGGACATATACTGAAAGCTTGATAAGAAGACTAGTCTTAGTCAAACTTACAAATTCCCTATAGAGTTTTAGAGATAGGTTGAGACATCCAGTTTTAAGTCCTTCTTAATGTTTACTTCACTCAGAGCAGGAGCTTGAAACTACTTCTCCCATAGTATGGCTAAGATGAAAAGCTGACAGAGTGCAGCTGTTTTGGTACCAAAGCTATTTGGTACCAAAAATGGAAAGGAGAAGACAGTCACATATGAAGAGCTTGCAAGCTTTTCCCAGCATCTAAATATTACCCTGAACTGGCATAAACATAGGCAAACATTGCACAAGCAATTAATTCTTTTGGATTTAAGTATGCAGCAAGAAACTAAAGCACCTGTTCTTTCCTCTCTCTGTCACATTCCTACTGTAACAGTCTTGACATTCAGGACAGTTTCTGAACAATTGGTTAACAGCTGCGTAAGATTTGTGGTTCTCCTTCTGAAGTTTTCATACACAACTTCACAAAACTTCAGTGAATCATTACATCTGACCACCTCACAAAACTTGGAAACCAGCAAATTTTCTCCCTCAGGAGTGAGGTTCTCAGCCGCAGTATGAGCCTAGCTCCATCTACCATGGTCAGTTTTCTCACACCCCACAGGAGTAAGCTTCATCTAGGGTCTCCGGTTTACCAGGAAGCTCCGCCACAGGAATATATGCAGATAGATCTGTAGCAATCATTCACGGTTGGGATGTTCCTGCTTAAAGGCATTCTGCATGTTTTTAACTGATCAGCCAGATATAACTTTGAAGCTGCCCATGCTTACAGCAAGGGAGCTGGTTGCAAAATCCCATGCAGCACCAAGGCCTGTTCTGCTCCTCAGCAGAGGAGCTTTTCTGACCCACTAGCAAGTACACTGGAAGTGCACACGAAGCTGGGAGGGAGCACAGTTTGGACAGTTGAACACAACTGACTAAAGGGACATTCACAGAATCACAGAATCATCAAGGTTGGAAGAGACCTTCAAGACTGAGTCCAACTGTCAACCTAGCACCACCATAATCACTCCTAAACCATATCCTCAAGTGCCACATCCAGATGGTTCTTGAACACTTCTGGACACTGACTCCACCACCCCCACAGGCAACTTACTCCAATGCTTAACCACTCTTCCAGTGAAAAAAAAATGTTTGTAATATCGAATCTAAACCTGCCCTGGCGCAACTTAAGGCCATTTCCTCTCATCCTCTCATTTGAGACATAGCAGAAGAGACCGACCCTCACCTCAATAGAATCTCCTTTCAGAGAGCAAGGACATCTCCCTTTATCCTCCAGCTCCTCAAGCTATAAAGCAACCCCAGTTCCCTCAGCTGCTTCTAATAGGACATGTTTTCTAGACTTTTCACTAGCTTCATTGCCCTTCTTTGGAGACAAGGCCTATATATATTATAAGTATATCCTATGCCATATGGTGCCACGCTTAGCAATAAAAGCTGAGAGAAGATGGAAGAAGGGGAGACATTTGGAAGTATCTTTTGATAAGGCATTTGTTTTCCAAAGTCACCATTACATGTGATAGAGCCCTGCTTTCCTGCAGGTATATCTAATTGTCCTGAACTTTAATTTTTGACTGCGGGGGAGACAGTGCCTAAAGATTAACCAAGTAGGTTTCTCCATTCTTCACAAAAATCTCTCTCATAAAACATATCAATATATAAATGGAAAAAAAATTGTTCCTTTCCACATTAACAGGCTTAGCTACAAGGTAAATTCTTGTAGCCCTTTGTTGGGACAACAACAAGAAAGTGTTATACCCACATGGATACCCAGAACAGAAAATACAGTCCTCAGCCATTTCTATAATAGTGTATGCCAGCATGAGTTTCATGAGTGCAAGTGAGTTTGGATCACAATGATCCACCCTGCCAATACACTTTATACATACGACATAGACTTACTTCTGTTCTTCTGCACTTGATTAGAGTAGGTAACATATGTGATATTAACTGTATTTATATTTTAGTCATGCATGTGACAGTTATCAGACATTTGCTGGCAGAACCTCCCAAAAGGTGCATTCACTACACTGACCACTTAATCCTCAACTTATCATCAAACATAATGACAAATTGCTGTAATACTGGAAAAGGATTCATGAGTTCTGCTGGGACTCGACCACTTATTTAAATGATATTTCGGTCATTCACATCTTTTAGGTGTATTGAATTTGAAAGTAGCTGCTTTAACAGAAATAGCAAAATTTGCCCACCTGGGTATTTACTTATTTATGGAGAAACACATGCTGAAGGAGCTCAGTTTGCACCTCTTGAGTTTTGGCTATGCTGGGTACATTATTTTCCAGTGAAAAGTTTGACTTACGTGAAAAGCACATCCTTTTTGCAAAAAAAAAAAAAAAAAAAAAAAAGGTAAAAGAAAAGCCAAATCCCTCTTTCAATGAAAGACCTATGAAATTTTAAGCAAAAGAAAAACCACTAAGTGCAACTTTTACAACTATCAGCATTGTGTCCTGAAATCTTTGACACTTCACTCTGCCTCAACAAGAACAATTCCTATCCTAGAGTTTCTATTTTGCTGACAGCTATTTCAGCATTCCTCCCCATCTCCCCTGCTACCTGCAGTTGCATACAGGTTTTTACCTCATACATGGAGCAACATTTGTTTTAGAACTTCAAAGTTAAAAGCTTCCATATAAGTCAGCAGTAGCAGAAAACTCCAATTAAAAAATCTAATGTGAATTTTCAAAGTATAAAGCAAAGAAAGATTAAAAAGCTGTTTCAACAAAAACTATAAAAACCCCACATTTTTTTAAAAGTAGAGATCAACTATATAACAATCAATCTCCATTTATTTAATGCCATAGAGGAAACTGAGTATTGAGCCCTGCATGATCAGACAGTAAGAATGCTCAGTACTTTCCAAGTACTTCCATTAAAAAATTTCTTCTGGTTACCTGTCCTAATTTTTCTTCTTTTTCTTCAATCTTCCGTCTTCCTAGAATCATCATAAACTATGAGTAATTTATGTTTCTACCTTCAGATGGTGCAACCAACTACAGTAACACTTCCTTTGTGCCTGTTGTATCAATATCATAAGAAAGTAAAATATTTAGCTTCCACTTACATTTTCTTGTATTTTTCTAACCAACTTAACATAAACAGAAGTACATACAACATCCAAAAAGGTATCTCACCTAGAATTGCAGCTTACATGGAACAACCACCCCCTTTTCTCATGTTTAGTATTTTCCCCTCTTGCTTAAATATCAGCTTTAAGGTCTACTGTTCATATCAGCATGTGAGGAAGGTACATGTCTAAAGCACGAAAACAGTGTTGTGTCTAAAAACAAGGTCAAGTTAAAAGACTTAACAAACCCACTTTTAAATATATTTCACACATTTATTTGTACTTTTATGTGAAACTCTCAAAGGAATTCTGACTGGGATGGTCAGATTTTACTTTATAAAATCCACTTAGAGCCATATATAGTGGAAAAGAGGACAGAAAATTAATTCCTGAATCCAAAGTTAAAAACATTTTTACATACTTCTACATACTTTTCCCATCCTATGTGTCAGATCTACAGTGAAATAAGACAAAGTTACCATAATATCTACATAATTTACACTGCTGGAATGAAGGCAAAAACATATGCACACCTGCCTCCCACCCCAAGTTAATTTAATAAAGAAAGAAAAATTCTTTGTTTTTCTCCTCAAAGATCTTTCATATCTTATTACCAACAACATACTTAGGGTATCAATCAAGAGAGGAAGTAAATAATCTGGCAGAGATACTGAAAAGAGCTAGGAGGTGGAACTATCCAAAAAGCACAAGAGGCAAATCTGGAAACCCTGAAGGCAAGGAACTGACACTATCTGTGGAGGAGCATGATGCTTTCCCGAATCTTTATCGAAAGGACAGTGCAAGAGTTAAGATAAATAATCTCAAAGTCCTAAGTAGCCAACCCATCACACTGATCTTCTTTCTTTAACAGTCATAACTGCATCTAACAGATTCAGGCACACTAACTCAGTATTTCTGCTGTAGTGATCAACAGAAGATAAGAGATACCAAAATTCAGTTATCATTGAGCTAATGAATTGAGCAGCTGGAGCATCTTAAAATAATTTCAGGCTGTTTGCACATACAGAAATACAATACTCTATTGATTTATAATTGAATTTATTTCCTTTCAAATTATTCCTATAAAGGACTGACACAGCTGATACAACTTTATTAAAAAATATCACTATTCTGTTAAATTTAATTAAAAGTATTCCCAGAAAACCAAAATATATAGGTCTCTTGTTGAAAACACAGAAAATGTGAAATTCTTCCTCATGGAAAAGCTGAAAACCCTGTGAAAGAGAACAAACTCCTCTGAAGTTCTGCAACTGAGGTAAACTAAACATATTTTAAAAGAGCTGGTTTATGAAAGCAGTAATCTACATATCTGTTTGTCAAAAAACTCATGCTGAAATGGTAGGAAAATACTTTGCCTTTCATGGAAACTTTTAACATCACTGATGGAAACAAGACCTGAACATTCCCAAGACAAAGGTGCACCAACTGGTTTCACTGCATATACTGATTTGTATTCTGCCTAAGCACTACTTAAATATATCTTTATTCTAGCCACCCAGTTGGCAAAAAAGGGTTCTTTCATCATTCCTTTAACAAAAAATAAGTCAGCTATCTCCCATTTTATTTCCTTGCTGCAAACTCTGAGGATTCTGGAGTTCACTCCTATGTTCATTGGTTTTTTCCTAAAAGGAAAGAAAGGAATGGATACATACAGGTAGATTAGTTCCATTAGTTCCATTAGCTACATGAAAATGGCTGGTACAAAAGTTTATTAAGAACTGAGAGTCTCAACTTCTGCATGTAAACCAAGAATGGCAAGAATGGTTCTAATTGAACTAAAGCTGCTGAAGGTTTTATTTTTAAAAAGCTCATGATTAACTCATTGAAACATTCCCCCTACTCCAATTTTTGTCTTCTTTTTAACAATTAGTACCATTCTTTGAATTGCAGCAACTTGCAACTGCTTTATAAACAACCATCTGCCTTATTGTATCTTCTCTGCCTTTCACTGTTTATCAATTTAAAAATGTAAAACACATTTATCAACACATTTATCAACAATGTAACAAATTCCCATCTGGGCTTATGAGATGCTCATCATTTCTTTCAAGAATTATGCTAACAATAATTATGAAACTATCTCTGAACCTTTCGAGTACTGTCATGTTACTGTGATGAACCAACCTACTGCCAATTGCTGCCTGCAGACTAGAAGAGTTCACTGAAGCACATCTGACATAATCATTCCAGTAAAAAGTCTTCACAAACACCAGATTTTGAAGGCAGATTAAGCATATGCAAATGAATATATTGCATGCAATAAAGATTCATATTTAAATTTCCTTAGGTACCATTAAGTAGTCTTCAGTCCTCACTGTCTGTCCATCTACTTCACTCAGCAAAAAGAAATGCTGACAATAAACAGACTGTTAAAAGCTGAAATCTTTCTAAAATTCTAAAGACAGTACACATATACATTAATTTTTTTTTTGCGCTCCCTCCACTAGCTTTCTTTCTATTACCAAAGGCATTGGTTCAAAAATGAGAAAAGTAAAAGAACTGTAACTTTCTGGAAATCTATAACTTACAGCTTAGGAAGTACTATTAGAGAGAAATTCAATATCATGCCCCATTTTTAGCTGCTTTATTTATTTTGCTTAAAGTCTTGTGTGTCAGTTTCATATTTCACACTTACCTAACAAAAACTGTTATCAAGGCAGTATAAAAAAAACCCCTGTAACAAATAAGGGACAGATCTCTGAAGAACTGCATTTATGATTGAACTTGCTGTCCATAAAGTGATAGGTGTCATTTAAGCTCTTCCTTCAACTGGTACACTCAAAAATCTCCATTCCACATAGATTCTCCTTTTTAATAAGAAATAAGATCACACTTTCATATATTTTAAAGATTCTGGCTAATCTCTCTCTTCTGCCTGTCTATTTTTGTCCAAATCCTGCAACTCTAAATATTTTTTGTGACATTTACGCCATGGAAAGATTTTGCTAAAGCAAAAAACCTTCTGCAACGTTCATTAGTACATGGGTGCTCTGGTTCCAGCCAGGACAGGGTTAGTTTTTGCAGTACCCAGGAAGGTGCATGGCTAGGACACAAGGGTTATTCTACACCACCTAACATCATTGCTGGGGGCTGGGGGAAGGAAGTCTCTTCCAGGGAGAAGAGGTCTCTTCCAGTTGGGGTGCTGTGGCTGCTGTGGGATTGGGTTGGGCTCTGAGGTGAGCATTTTGCATGCAAATCACTCTCTCTGTTTTGTACACTTGTGTTATTAATATTGTTGCTGATATTGGTTTTTTTTCTTATCTCATTGCTCTTTTCAGTAAATTGTTATTATCTCAACCCATGATTCTTACCCTTTGTGCCTCCAGTTCTCCTTCCCAGAACATCACAGGGGGTAGAGAAGGGGAAATGGAAGGGAGCAAACGAACAGCACACGGTTTGGAGAGTCTCAGTAGGAGCAGTAAGCTGGGGAACACCATTCCTAAACCACAACAGCCTTATTTGACACCTAGAGTCGGGCACAAAGGGTTGAGATAAGAATTTGTTGTATTAGGTACAGAGCCACTTGCCATGGTCCGAGGGGGAAGGGGAATGGGGCTGTGACACAGCACGGATGGGTTTGGGGACAAGGTAGAGGTGCAAAATGGATGCTTTATTGAGGTGTGTTGGGGTTTTATGAGTTTTAGGTGGGGAAAGGGCCAGGACATGGGGTGGAGTATGAGACAGACAAACGGGGGAGCAAATCAGGGTAGGGACACAGGAAAAAGGGGGAGGAAAAGGGCAAATGGCAACTGTCTCCTGTCTGCAGCTTCTTCAGCCTATCAGAGAAGGGAGCGGGGGAGTAGGGAGCAGGCAAACTCGTGGGGAGCCAGAGCATGCCCAGGCTATGCACTTTGTAGTGTGGATACAATGAAACCACATAATAACAGTAAAGCCTATATAATAACTGTAAGGGCCATATAATAAAGTCCTGCCAATTGCTGTATGCTTTTCTCCTGGAACTGTTCCCGTCCTGAATCTTCTTCCTTCACATCCACTGGTCACAATATTTCTTGGTCTGTTCATGTAGGGTACCTACTTCGATATATATTCATTTACGTGCCATATGTGCTGCCCACGATGATATTTTTCGGAGTAGGGAGAGGTATCAGGATTGCTTATGGATGTACTGTGTGGTGCCAGCTTATGACATGACAATATCAAGGGCAATGAGGGTCATTTGGGATGTGTATTCAGTGCTGCTCTCCTGCCTCTACCTCAGGCACTACCTTTGGGAGCCCATTAATAACTGTATCCAGTCTATGGGGGGAACAGGGAAGGATGATTTTCCCCAGCTCTTCATCCCCTTTTCTTCCTCCAGGCCTGTTACAGCTTTTGAGAATTCTGAATTTCCCTTGGATGTTAACGAAAGTGTGCTCTTGTTACTAAGTCTGCCAGGTCTCCTCAGTGCAGACCACATCATGTTTAGAGTCAAGAAAGCTATTTCTAGGACGATCTTCTAAAGATCTGCCCCAAGGGTGGATAGTTGCGAGTGGCATATAAGATGGGACAAAATGGGCCAGCTTTTGAGGAAACTCTCTGCTCCAATGGTTTGGAAGTTCATTCCTGAACAACTACAGGACCCTGACAAAGTGACAGAATATTTGCAAGGAGAATACTATGGCAGCTCCAGAGAGGAGCAACTCCAGAGTGTTGGGCCCTGGCTACTCTTTATTGGACACAGTTAAATACTAGACAGCACCTTCAGTGAGAGGAGGAGAAAAGCAGACCAACAGACACAGCGGTCACTTAAGCTGCAGCTGAACCAGACTGCTCAGTAGCAGTCACTCCGGTACAGAAGAAGAAATCCAAGACCAAATCAGTTCACTTAGTGAGGGACGAAGAGGAAGTAAGGCACTCACAACAGGAGGAAGAGGCAGGGCCAAAGACAATCACCCAATGCCTATCTCCAGGAGAACTGCAAAATATGTGAAAAGATTTCAGCTGCCAGTCAGGAGACCCCTGGTGACCTGGGCTGCTTCAATGCTGGGATAGTGCACCCCACAATATGAAACTAGATGGTAGTGAAGCCAAACAACTGGGATGTCTGTCCCAGGACACAGGCATTGACAGGGGGATTGGAAAGAGGACAGAAACTCTCAGCCTCCTGCCAAGCGTGAGGGAAAGGTATCTTTTCAAGGGTGACGTAGTAGTTCGCCCACGCAGATAGACCCATGGAGAAAGGTATCCAGTACCTGAGAGAACTAGCTGTCCTGAAGGTAATATATAAGAATTCACATAATAAGCAGTCAGTCCATTGCAGATCTAAACAAGGTCCACAGTTTATACTACTGAGAACAAGTGCCACTCTCCTCAAGAGAGAAGGTACACACCATTAGGTAACCTCTGTTTTTACCTGCATGGCCACAGAGAGGATATGAGGAAGTGGGACAGAAAACTCTAACAGCACAGGTACCTGAGTTGAGAGGAAGAACAACCACAACAGGAAATTCTTCAAGGATAAATTCGCCCCAGTTTTTCACTGGGCAGGTCCTTAGAGGGCTGATGTTACTTCCAATCCTCTTGGAAGGACCTCCCATTCATATTTACAAGTGAGCAAAAAGTACCATGACCAGAACTAGCGGGGCCCTCCCTCTAGCCAGGTATAGCAAAGGGACAATTGGATCTACTGGACTGTGTGGATCCAATGGCCTGGCACATCAGACCCACAGGAATATAAGGCTTTAGTTGACACTGGCACACAATGTCCCCTGATGCCATCAAGATCCATAGGGGTAGAATCTATCCCTATTTCTGGGGTGCAGGTGACTGTACTGGAAGCTGAAGTGAGTCTGACCATGCACGAACTGCAAAAACACCCCATTGTGACAGGCCCAGAAGCCCCACGTATGCTTGGCACAGATCACCTGTGGCGAGGGTACTGTAAGGACCCAAAAGGGCATCTTTGGGCTTTTTGGGATAACTGCTGTGGAGACAGAGGAAATTAGACAGCTGAATACCTTGCTTGGTCTCTCAGAGGACCCTTCTGCTGAGGCACTGATGAGGGCCAAAGAACGACAGGTAGCGATCGCTACCACAGCAGTGCACTGTCGACAATACCGCACCAACCACGACTCCATGACCCCCATCCATGAGATGATTCGTGAATTGGAGAGCCAGGGAGAGGTCAGCAAGACTTGCTCACCCTTTAATAGTCCCATATGGCCAGTACATAAATCCAGTGAAGAGTGGAGACTAACAGTAGACTATCGTGGTCTGAAGGAAGTCACACCACCACTGAGTGCTGCCATGGTGGAACTTCAGTAGGAACTGGAGTCCAAGGCAGCAAAGTGGTGCCACCATCAACATTGCTAATGAGTTTTTCTCCATTCCTTTAACAGCCGAGTGCAGGCCAGAGTTTGCCTTCACCTGCAGGGGTGTCCAGTACACCTGGAACTGACTGTCCCAGGGATGGAAACATAGCTCCACCATCTGCTATAGATTGATCCAGACTGCACTGGAAAAGGGTGAGGCTCCAGAACACTTGCAATACATTGATGACATCATCATGTGGGGCAACACTGCAGAGGAAATTTTTTAGAAAGGGGAGAAGATAATTCAGATGCTCCTGAAGGCTGGTTTTGCTATAAAGCAAAGTAAGGTCAAGGGACCTGCCCAGGAAATTCAGTTTTTAGGAGTAAAATGGCAAAATGGATGTCATCAGATTCCAATGGATGTGGTCAACCAAAGAGCAGCTACATTCCAATCAACCAGCAAGAAGGACACAGACTTTTCTAGGCACTGTAGATATTTGGGAGTATGAATATTCCAGATTACAGTCAGAGATTGTAAATCCTCTCTATCATGTGACATGGAAGAAGAGCTATTCCAAGTGGGGTGGTTCCTGAACAACAAGAAGCTTTTAAACAAATCAGAAGTTGTTCATGTAGTTGCCCTTGGGTCAGTCAGGACAGGATAAAGTGAAAAATGTGCTCTACGTTGCAGCCAGGGAGAATGGCCCTTCCTGAAGCCTCTGGCAAAATTACCTGGGAGACTCTAGATGACCCCTGGGGTTCTGGAGGTGGGGATGCAAAGGATCTGAGGTCTGTTACACCCCAACTGAAAAAGAGATACTGGCAGCTTATGAAGGGGTTCGAGCTGCTTCAGAAATGATTAGCACTGAAGCACAGCTCCTCCTGGCACCCCAGCTGCCAGTGCTGGGCTGGATGTTCAAAGGGAAATTCCCTTCCATACAACATGCCACTGATGCTACGTGGAGTAAGTGGGTCATGCTGATCACAAAGCAAGCTCAGATAGGAAACCTCAATCACTCAGGGACCTTGGAAGTCACCACAAACTGGCCTGAAGGTGAAAATTTTGGATTATTATCATCAGGAAAGGAGGAGGAGGAGAAGGTGACACGTGCTGAGAAGGCCCCACCACATAATCAGCTACCAGAAAATGAAAAGTAATATGGTCTCTCTACTGATGGTTCCTGCTATATCATAGGGATACATTGAAAATGGAAAGCTGCTGTATGGCATCCTACGTGGTGAGCTGCAGAGGGTACTGAGGGACAAGACAGATCAAGTCAGGTTGCAGAGCTGAAAGCCATCCAGCTGACTTTAGATATTGTTGAATGAGAGAAATGGCCAGTGCTCTACCTCTACACTGACTCATGGATGGTAGAAAATGCCCTGGGAGGATGGCTGGACTGATGGAGAAAGACCAGTTGGCAGTGCAGAGGGAAACACAGCTGGGCTGCTGAACTGTGGCAAGACATCACTGCCAGAGTAGAGAAGTTGGTTGCAAAAGTACATCATGTAGATGCACACGTACTGAAGAGTCAGGCTACTGAAAAACATCACAACAATGGACAGGTGGATTGGCTGCCAAGATTAAAGTGTCTCAGGTGGATCTGGACTGGCACCATAAGGGTGAATTATTTCTGGCTCAGTAGGCCCATGATGCCTTCACATCATCAGGGAAGAGATGCAAGAGACAGTTGGGCTCATGATCGAGGGGAGGACACTATCTCTAAAGTTATCCATAACTGTGAAATATGCACTGCAATCAAGCAGGCCAAGCGCCTCTGTGGAATGGCAGACGATATGACTGAAATATAAATATGGGGAGGCCTGGCAGACTGATTACATCACGCTCCTGCAAACCCTCCAAGGCAAGTGCTACCTGCTGGCAATGGTGGAAACAACCACTGGATGGGTGGAGATGTACCCTGTGCGTCACATCACTGCCCAGAACACCTTCTTGGGCCTTGGAAAGCAAGTCCTGTGGTGACGTGACACCTCAGAAAGAACTGTGTCGGACAATGGACTCATTTCAAAACCAGCCTCATAGACACCTGGGCCAGACAGCATGGGATTGAGTGGGTATATCATACTACCTACCATGCACCAGTCTCTGGGAAAATTTAATGCTACAATGGACTGTTAAAAACGACTTTGAAAGTAATGGGTGGGGAAACTTCCAAATATCGTAATCTATATTTAGCAAAGGCCACCTGGTTAGGTAACACTGGAGGCTCTATCAGTCAAGCTGGCCTTGCCCAGTCAAAACTTCCCCATACTGTGGAAGAGGATAAAGTTCCTGTGGTGTGTAATGAGGGACCTGTTAGAGACGACATCTTGGATTAGTCCTGCCTCAAGCAAAGACAAACCCGTCTGTGGGACTGCTTTTGCTTAAGGACCTGGGTGTACTTGGTAAGCAATGCAGAGGGGCAGGGAAACACATCGTGGGGGAATTTGATCTTTTGGTGAGAACAGTCTGTAATTTTGAATTCTGTACTATTGGTTGCTGAATGACACTCCCATTGTATGCCATAACTACCATGTACAAGGAGGATGGACTGCTCCAGATTTACCAGTTGTAAGCTCCTGATGCAGCTTGCAACCAGCCAACAGTACACCAGCTGCCCTGAAGGCATTGAGGACGGAGAGAACCCATTTAGTTCTGGACTAAATAAACTCAGCAGACATCTTGGAGGGACAGCCATTGACCATGGAAATGATACCTGTGCTTGTCTATATATATATATACATATGTATACAGTCGGAAGGTGTAGGATTTTGCATGACACAGATCTACAGAATAAGGGGTGTATAATGTTTTGGTTCAGGACAGAGTTAATTTTTTCTCAGTAGCCAGGAGGAGGCAGGGCTAGGACACAGAAGTTATTCTATACCACCTCACCTCATTTTCCTGGGAACAGAGAGAGTGCTCGTTTCCAGGGTCAGAGGAGCATGGCTGGGGTGGGGTCAAGCACCACAGCAAGCATTTTGTGGGTGAATCACTCTCCCTCTTTTGTACACTTTTGTTATCAACATTGTTGTGTTACTGTTCGTTTTATCTCACTGCTGTTTCCAGTAAATCATTCTTATCTCAACCCCTGATCTTTACCTTTTTTGCCCCCAGTTCTTGCCCCAGTGGAAGGAGGAGGAGGATGGGGAAGCAAGTGAGCAGCACGTGGTTTGGAAAGTTTCAGCAGGAGCATACAAATGGCAAGTAACATCACTAAACCACAACCTGCCCAGAAATGGCTCTATAAAAGGAGACCACACAAAATGGCATTTAATCACTTTCAAAAATAAGGATAGGGGAGATACTTCAATTAGATGCTTTCACTTCGCCTCTGAAACAGGAGCTAGGAAAAATTTGTTAGGTTTTCAAGTGAGAGTTTTTGCTATCTCCATCAAAGTTCACCTTTATTTGACTGTAATACAAGACACTGAAAAAATTCAATTCACACATGCACATATTAAGTATTTGGCATCTCATCTCTGAACAGAACATCCTCTTCAACAGTCTAAGCAAGCAGGCATTCCATGAAAAGAAATGTCAATGAATCTGCCTATACAATACATCACTATGAATTTATTTTGTCCACTCAGTAAGACAAATTTTTCCAATCACTAAATAACTAACAGCAAATACGTTATAATAAGTCACGGTACACAAACATAATTTTGCTTAATCCACAGTATGCAGCATGTACTTTATTATAATAAAGTCTCACTAGCCAGAGAAAATCTGGAATGTTCAATGATAAACTGCAAAGAAACTGAAACTAGAGTGTAAGGATTTCAACTAATCATCTGCAAATTTTATTTGAAACTTGATCCTGCAGCCCTTATTCATAAGATCAGACCTATTGAGTTTATTCACATGAGCTTTGGCTGCAAGATTGGACCTTAAGTACTATCAGGTGCGCTTGTAGCCTATCATCAGATTTTGGGTTATTCATGCAAGAAGCTACCCTTTCAAATGCAGACTACTTAATGCTTCCTTCTTCATTAACTTACATGTCCTCTTCTGCTGCTCTATGCTTTCATTTGTGCTATGTAAATAGCCTCTCTCTTCTCAGTCATCGAAACAAATAATGCTCTTTGCAACCAAGGAGGAAATTAGTAGCAGGTGAACGCTTATTTTTTAAATTATGTTGAGACCAAGCTGTTCTTTAACTTAAAGGAGATCTGGAAAAAAAAAATTTTGCTACTTAGCCATCTTAATTATGGGTTGTCACTGTCATAATTCTACATACTTATCCCCCTCAGCCCCCTCAAATATTAAACTTGATGGTTAATCTACTTTATGATGAGCTGGACCTAACATTGTACACATACTTTAAAGTAGTTTATTTAACAGGACTTCTCTGATGACATAAAATTAACTGTATCTTATCATACATGAAACATGAAAGAAATTTTTGACTTAAGTGTTCTATTTCTTTGGTTTACATATCTGTTCTACATAAATACAAGGTATTGTGCCATGGGGTAACTGTAAAAAACAAGAACAATTCTTCTGCTACCTGCTTACAGACTTCTGCAGGTCAGATAGGCTACAATTATAGTAAACAGCATAAACTTGAACAGGATCACAGCAGAGACATTTACGTCATGGTCCATATTATAATCTACACATTTACAAATCCTCTTTGAGTTTTGCAAGATATGGGTAGACAAGCAAATTGTCATTACAGTAAAGTCTCTTGATTAGTGATAGAACTCTCGAAAATATTAATGTCAGTGTTAAATGGCCTCCAAGTAATCAACAAATTATAACAATATCTGCCTTCTGATGCTAGGGATACTGTGGTACTATACGACTGAGGAAGAAGAAAGTCAACATGCACTTTTTCGTACAAAATCTCATTATCAGCACAACCTATGTAACTGGCAAAATTTAAATGAAATCCCAGCAACAGATATTTTCTTTATAATTCCAGCTAATTTCAATGTAATGATCAGGCAGGGGCTGAAGCTGACTGCTGGCAATTTCAGTAGTTATGCTATCAACCGAAACTGCAGTACAAATAATAAGCACACATATCTGCTTAAAATGCAAGAAAGCATACATCATATGAGTCTAATCTGGAGCTTAACCTTAAATCCAAATCTCCGTAACTTGAAGCTAGAAAAAAATCTAAAAATTCAGCCTTGAACTGAAGTGGTATGTCTGCAACAACTGTACTGTTGTCACAAAATTGTTCTCAGTCGTACTTCAAACTTGCCACACGGATTAATCGGCAGTTCGAAGCAGCTGCAACGCTATGTTCTATGCACTTCTGTTGCCATTTTAATTTTTAAAAAGCAAATGGAGAGGCTCTCCACAAAATTCAATGCTGCAATACCAATGACTGAACCAGAATCACAAAATTATGAACAGTTCACTAAATTGTCTATTAGCAACACATATCAAGAGGCCACAAAACAAACTGTGTGCCTGAAATAACCGATCAGTGAATGCCGAATAAAGAGATGTAAGGAGTGGAGACGCTGATGAACCATTTTAATTTTTGAAGAATCAATTTCCATACAGCCAGAAAAACGGCAGAACATCACAGATAGTGTATTTACGACTTCTAACAGCAAAAAAAGCATGGAAACCAAATGGAAATTAATGCTCCAATAAAGACAGAATTAGGCCAGTAACATAGGCCAGAGAGCACACTCACTTCTTAAAATCAGTAAAACACAGTAAAAGCAGCCCATAGCACATATATGTACAGTAAAACAAGGTTCCTTGTGCACAATGTATATAACTTTTAAAAACTAGAAAATCAGCATGCAACAACTGAGTTAACAATGGAAACACTGAATACATAAAACACTTTCGTTCAATAGTACCAATCTAGCTACTTCATCATCACATCGTATGTCCAGCTACATAAATCTTGAGCCAAAAACGTACACAGAGAACTCCTAAAGCCAAAGGATGATGTTTCAAAGTAAAGGCCTAAGGCAAGATTTTACTACATCACCTTACAAATCATATGAGTTGCTGCTTCTTAAGCTATCATAGTTTGCTAAACACATCTTTCCCCTAGACTACAAAATGGCTAATCAGAGGGTAATATACTACTTCTGTACGATTCAGCCACTGTATCACTGATCCCCTAATTTATTGCACAAAAGAAGGTTTTACATATGTGAATAAATGTCAGGGATCATCGTCTTCTGTGCTCTCAGGTAACTGTGCCAGAAATAGACAAAGAAGCACTTATAAATTTGTGTTGGAAGAACTGTGTAGTACCTAGCACCGAACAGACAATGGACTGAAAGACAAATTACTTTCTTTTCTCCTAAAAACACAAAACAAACAACGTAGAACAATTCTCTCTGTCAATACCTGACCTCAAGCCTTCCTTGTCTTTTACCTACCAATATAAACAAAACAAATTTCCAAAGATCATTCAAACCTTCAAAATGCACAGGACAGATCACAGATGTAAGACACCCACTCTATGAACACATACACCTACTGGTTAGCCAAAAATCACAAAAGGTCCTTCATACTACTATGTATTGAAGCTGTGCACACACTATTGATATACAAAGAAACAGAAATTTGATTAAATTTCAAAACACACATAGGAAGGTGTGGTGGCATAGTAACATACATGGAAACATACTAATCTTTATAGCTATGTCTTGTCCAATTTACTTATTCGCAAAATGGGGATATTTGAACAATGCAGTCATACACAAAGGTCTGCACACATAGACCATGGAAGTGTGTTTCCTCTTGGAAGAAATGTGTAGGCAATGTAACAGACAATGCAACAGAACAATCCCTTTTTGGGAAAAATATATGAATTGAAAAGATGTGAGAAGCAGCTGCAGCAGCCCCATCCACTGTCTCCTTCCACAATCAAATAGGATTCCTGCCACAGTTCCTGCAGGAATAAGGAGGAGGAGGTAAAAAGCAAGCCAATCCTTAGTAACAAAGTTCTGGCAGGACAAAACCATGCTGAACAGCTGGGCAGCTCCAGCACATCCAGCAGAGTGCCCAGGCTGACATACAAATAAAACAGAGCGGCTGAGCAAGCAAGCATAGAGCACCAGATCCCCAGAGGACTGAAACACCTCTCCTGTGAAGACAGGCTGAGAGAGCTGAGGGGTTGTTCATGCTGGAGAAGAGAAGGCTCTGGGGAAACCTTAGAGCACCTTCCAGAGTAACAGGCTACAATGGAGCCGGAGAGGGACTTTTGGCAAGAACATGGAGTAATAGGACGAGAGACAATAACTTTAAACCAAAAGGGAGTAGAGTTTAGACTAGATGTTAGAAAAAAAACTCTTGATTGTGAAGGTGGGGAGGCGCTGGAACAGTTTGCTCAGAGAAGCTGGGGATGCCCCATCCCTGAAAGTGTTTAAGGTCAGGTCGGACAGGGCTTTAAGTAACCTGGTGTAGTAGAAAGTGTCGCTGTCCATGGCGGGGGGTTGGAAGTACATGATCTCTAAGGTCCCTTCTGTAACAACCAGGTAATATAGACATGCCAAAAATAATATTTCACCATTGTTTCTGCATGTCAAAACTTCCTACCAAAAATTCTCTGTCAGCTTTCCTGCCAGAAGTCCTCACCAGAGTTTCTTGCTGGAGTTTTCCTGCCGAAAGATCCTGCTATTGTTTACGGTTTTCATAAATCTTTGAACATCTGAACAGGGCTATGTGCCAAGAAACCACATACAACCTCCTTTGAACACTATAAGAGTTGAGGAAAAATTTTGGAAAATCAGGGAGAGGAGAGAGAGAGAGAGAGAGAGAGAGAATCGGTTACCCTAGCCAAGAATCTCTCCCCACCTCTCCCTCACCTTTTCTCTGCCACCACATGCTGCCTGCCTGCCACTGCAGAATGAAACTCTGCCAGCTGGAGAAGAACTGATACCCACCGTGCCACATGTGTGAGTTACACCTTATCCTTCTACCCTCACTGAGGGCCGAAAGGTGTACACCTTATCCTTCTACCCTCACTGAGGGCCGAAAGGTGCCGCTGATCAAGGATCAGAACCCTGCACGGCCTGGGGCATGGTCAAAAGTAAGCAGCAAAGCCACACATCCCAGCTGCATTCCAGAGAATTAAGCTGCTAAAACACGCCAAACAATTCCAGGATTCTATGAATAAGGCATTTTTCTTCCCAAGGCACCATTATACGTGAACAAGCCTTGCTTTACTGGAGATGGCTAAACATCTGCTATTGATGGAAAGAAGTGAATTGATTTCTTATTTTGCTTGTACACACAGCTTTTGCTTTACCTATTAAACTCTAACTCAGCTTGCAAATTTTTTCACTTTTAGCCTTCGGACTCTCTCCCTCATCCCACAGTGCGGAGAGAGCGAGCAGCTGTGTGGGGCTGAACTGCCCACAAGGGTAAACTATGAAAACTAGAAAATCTAAAAGACAAAATGGCTAAACATGCATAATCAAGTATATCTTTAAGTAGTCTGAATTACTGCAACTGAAAGACTAAGTGGGAAATAAGTGTGTTTAATCCTTACTAAAACAATAGCACTAATGAAAGTAGACAAGTGTGAGGCAAAGGCAGTTCTTGAGTGATAATTCTAGCAGAAATCAGTGGGCAATATCACATAGTCTCTAAGAAAAAGACTCCAGTTTGTGAACAGAACTCTGCACCTTCTTTCTCCAAAAGCCACTCTGACACAAGCAGCATTATTACCTCAAGGTCAGTGTGCTGAGACTGTTCTTCCTGTAAGGCGAGGAGGTTGTGACAGTGCAAGAAAGATCTCAGCACACAGTTCTGCATCCACTGAGATTAGCTGCCTTTTTTAACAAGTCAGTGCCCTGACTTCTAAAGCAATACAAAAAGCTTAGCATTGAAAAAGTACATTTCACATAGAAAAGTAACTATGGTCAGTTGCTTTTACACCTCCAAAAAGCCAGGAAATACTAGTAGCATCCAAATATCTAATTCACCAACAAATATTTAATCAATTAATCATTACATATCTACTTAATCTATCTAGTGGTTCCTGGTACCTCCTAGCAACATGAGAAAATCAACCAACACATTTATCTTCACCTAGAAAGTAAAATGCCATTGTTTTGTACTCCGTTCTTCACCCTGAGGGGACTAAAGTTAAATACTGCACCGTATAATATTATCTAATTTACGTAATCTAGATGATATTCTATTCTGAAGATATACTGAAGCCAAGTAGTCTAAACCACATATTAAGCTCTATAACAAACAATAGAAATTACTGTTAAAGCATTAATATTCAATAATCCTGAAATACCTTCTGTTAAATGACTGAAGCCTCACTAAATCTTCATTAACATAAAAGAATCACTCCTACAGGGAAAAAAAACAAAGCCCACAGCGCACACACACACACACACATATATATATACACACACACACACATACATACATACACACACAAATTATATACCTCCCCAAGAGCTTCATAGCGCTTTTGGTTCCATCTGTGCAAATCTTCACGATAATTAAAAACGAATGGCTCCCCAGTTTTTATGTGTCTTAATTGTCCTTCTGTAAAAGAAACAAAATCATTACATTTAGTATACTTCTTCATTAAAAGTAGGACACATTTCACTGCTGAAAATTTTAAAAGAAGTCTACATCTAAAAATTGGGCTATTATGAATTTATCCACATTTTTGGTTATAGGATTTTTGAAGGAAAACAATTGTATCCTAAAAACAAAATGCATTTCCCTTGTATGGTATATATTGCTAGATAAAGCTAAACAGAAATTATGACAGTGAAATGACACGCATATATCAAATGCAAAACTGCTTTCCAAGAAATATTTATGTCTCAACTGCTACGGATTAACAGTGAAATGTAAACATTAGCAGTTAATATTTGATCTGCAGTACTAATTAGGTGATCAAATTGTAGCTACAAATACACTATTTCAAAACCAACTCCATTATGACGAAATTTGAGTACAAAAGGGCTAGAAGCTGAAAGTAAAGGAAACGTTTACTTTCAAGCTTAACAACTTTCTAAAGAAAACTGAAAAAAAACCATGTCCACAGTTAGGGTAAACATCTTAACTCCTAGTGAAATCAAGTAAGAGCTTCTAGATTCAGGGTACACTGAGACTACAACAGCAGAATGAAGCAGAGTGCTTGATCAGAGCAAAACCCCATGCTATTCTTACATTCCAGTGTAACTTCCCAGAGTTGGTCTTTTTTATAGTCAAAGTTAATAGCTCACACAACCACTGATGAAGACATAGACTGCGTTAAAACAACAATAAAATGGCAGCCATGAGGCAGCAAATTTAGGAAAAGAGATATCTTACCAGTAATGTTTCACCTTATCAGACAAAACACAGATTATGATCTCAGATCATCATAAAATTGCAGTTCATCAGAGAAATATTAAAAACAGGGATAGGTACAAGTAAACTCCTTTGAACACTGAGATGTCTGCATAATGAAACTAAGGTTTCTCAGCAATGTTTCCTCTTGAATAGAGAAAAGTTGCTTAGTTCACATCCTTTCAGAACGTTTACACTTTGATTTTGATGTTTTGAGTAAAATATTTAAGATCTGATATCTATAATAGTTATGCTTATCTGCTGATCTAACTTTTTTCCCAGATCTGCCTTACCTCACATACTAGACACCGAGTAAGTATTTCTTCACAGCTTCCTGTTCCTGTGTCAGGTCCAAATATCCTTCTTCTCATATTTTCATCATAACTTTACTTTCAGTTGTTCCTTCTCAGCTAGTTACTCTTCAAATACGCCATTCAATAGTACATGAATTGCCTCTCTCAGCAAGTAAAGTGGAACAACTATCTGGCATATTCTAATTTGGCTTTCTGGAACCCTGGTCTTCTTCAGATTTAAATAATCTGATAAAAATCTTCTGTACTTTTCCATCATAAAAAGAAGCATGATTATGACATAAGAGTACATGACTGAATACTTGAATTAAACGTATAAAGGCAAAATTAAGACCTTTTTGCTTTGCTGACCTGTAGCATATATAATAGGTTTTCCTCCATTCTATGGAAATCACTCAGGCTGTGAGGTTAGTGATGAAATATTCAGTAACATAATCCATTCCCCAAAATTCAAATTTCAGCCCTTTTTATCAACCACATATGAACCACTAATTCTGAAGTCAGTAAGAAAGACAGTAGACACTGTGCAGATCTAAAAATAAGGAGCTGAAAAATGACAGAGCTGAACCTCTTCCATCAAAGAAAGAGCATCACTTTCATGACACTTTTAGTCTCTAAGTACGTTCCTGTGAAAGCCATCAGGGTATTAAAAAGCTAAGTGTTGCATAAATGACTATCATTTAAAGGAAAGCTCTTTTTTTTTTTTTCTTTGAAAGTGGAAGATGTAAGGCAGATTTAGAAACTAAAGTTCCTCTGTTCACAGAACAGGCACTGAAAAGAAGCAGAATTGTAAACATTCCCACTTGTCCTACGGGTTTTAAACAATCTTGAAAGAGCCATTTTCCGGAGTCTAGTTTTACTTTAGCTTAGGATTTTAAAATGCGTACACCAATTTATAAATACTAGTAATTCATTTAACATACAGACTGAGCTAGTTGGAAGTACTTGTAGTCATCACATACTTGGCTGCAATGCAAAATCATGACCACACCAGAAGAGACAGTCTATCACATTACTCATCCTTCCATCAATATAAATAGGCATTTTTCTATCGATATTAATGAAATAGCCAGGACAAATTATTGTCTTAATAACAACTTTGCATCCATAAAAATAAATAAAACATTTCTTAAATGAGTGACCATTCTTTAATTTTGCTTTTTAAATGCTGATGCTACGTGAATTACTTTCAGAATTTTTGTATCAACACTTCTGTAACAGAATACAGAAAGTCATAAAGTAGGCACAGTACAAATCTACAACACTGTATAAAATGATGGATTTTTGTGATAATTTTATGAAATAAAAATTTAGTACTTAGCTAGATTTACAAGTCTATCAGCCCTAAAGTTTAAAATTTTATTCTTAACAGAAAAGTGTGAAATTCTAATAGAGACTTGTAAAATTCAAGTTCTGATAACCTCTCAACATTATTCTAAGTATAATCTTTACAAAGTATATATGACTTACTTTCATTAAAAATGTACTCAAATCCTTCCAGAGTATCAGGGAATTCAAGTGGTGGCTCATCTTTTTTCATCAGTTCATCCAAGTCTATTCTAGACAATAAATCTAAAAAAGGAAAAAAATTATACAATGCATGCTATGCTTTTTTTGTTTCACTATTAACACTGACAAAACGTGTTTGTAGAAGGGCAGAACAATATTCCAGTATTACTTAACATAGGACACTGTTATGGGAAATCCTGTTCCAGATTCAGAAGCTGAACGTCATTGGCAGTATATGCCCTTATTTATTTATTTACTTATTTATTTACCCACCTATCTATTTGTGATGTTGATCAAAAATGTTTAGAGACATAAAAGTCAACAAAGTTATAGTGATTTGTTTCAATGATTCATTACCTCAATGTTAGAAATCTCTGGTATGCATGTACATAAATTCATAAAACCATATAATCATAAAATCATACCTCATTTATGTTTTAACCTAAACTTATCCAGCTTCAATATCAAACCATTGATAAAGTTCTGTTTGCCTTCTTGAGGAGGTCAGATTATCTGATGTACACCATCTCATGGGCATTTACCAGCTGTGTGACCATACCAGTTCTTATCCCTTCCTCTGACACCCAAATAGACTATTATATCTGAATCCTTCTCTCAACCACACTCCTTAAATAGCTCTCAAGGTAGAGAAAACTCTCATCCATGTCATTGCAAGCCATGACATACACATCCTTTTCAGATCAGGATTGTATAATCTAGTTCAGCCTGCAGTCACTAATGCAAGAACACTAAAGTAATCATAATCTACATTCTTTACCCTAGAATTAAGGATTTTCATTTAACCACAGGTAAGCATATTGGGACATGTTTTGCTCATGTCACTACCAAACAATTACTGCATACACACATAATAGTGTACAGTCATCTCTCCTCTTCTCATTGCTTATCATCCACACAGCCCAGCGCTACCCTATCTGACTTTCTGATTAATAATCAAAAAATCATTAAGAAACAATTCTGCAGGATCCCACAAAATATAGTTTCCTACTTCCTCGTAGATGAATTTGAAGACCACACACATTCTGTTCAGGAGTGCTACACTGGCTTTGAACCATTACTGTTTCATAAATCAAGATACCATGTATTACCAAGAAAATGCATTAAGTATTTTAAGTATACTGAGTTATTATCTTTACCATCCAAAGCTGTAGCTCAAAGAAAAGAGAACAGTTTGAAAAGGCTCATTTTCTTTAAGCTTGGTTTGGCATTAACTGTTTCCACCCTTTCGTTAATTAAAATAATTATTTTTGTAGGTTAGTACCATTATTTTTGCTTAGTCTTACTGTTCGTAGGTTACCCACATTATCTAAGCTTAATATTGATACCTTTAGCCCTTTGAAATTTCTGTTGTTCAAAATGTTTGAAGTGTACTGAAAATTGTCTTCAATATTCTTGAAGTTCCTTGACCTTCTCTTTTTATAACTCTTCCAGTTCACCTGACAGTCATTCCAGTGTCCATATGATTGTCTCCAGCTCTTTCTTCTGCAAGTGATTGCAGCGGGCAAAGCTGGAGGACCAAAGGCCATCCGGTATGGCTGCTGGAATTCAACATCTCTCCAAAAAATATTATGCTGTCTGAGCATCTCTATGGTATCTAAATGTCCATATAACATCAGATGTCGACTGGATGATTTCTAAATCTGTCTTTCTCCACCACAGCTCACTTTTACATCACATCTATTTAACAGCAAGTCCCATGAAATTCAATTTACATAAGCAATCATATGTTTGTTCTCATGCATTGTCCTTTGAAAGTTCTGTGGGAACTGCTTTGGTTCTCAACCAAATGATAGGAGAAAGAAAATAATTTTGTCAAAGAAGTCTTTCACCACAGGATGTAAAAAGCATGCCCTTTCTTCTTCTGTACTTTCACAATACCAAGGCAGCAAATAGTCTTTCTCTCCTTGGTGAAGAGAATCCTGTCACACCACACCTCTAGAATTTAGTTTCACTGAAGTTTTCATGTCTTCTTACTGTGACTTTATTTGGAAATGTGTTTACACAGAAGTGTCACTTACTATATAATAAAATAGCCATCTCCTGAGTAGCAAGGACAACAGTATATGAAAGCTTATCTGCAGTATGCACAGCTTGTCATGTCATGATTTACAGCTTCCATCAGAGTCACTGAGGAAGACTGTACTTGGTCTGTCCTGCAACCACTGACACAGTCACTTTCTTCCTATGCAACTTTTCAATTAGCTAAAGTGTTCTAACAACTTCGAGATTCTTTCAAGATCTGATCCACCACTCTCACTTAAGATCTTAGACTTTACAACTCAATTTGAGACAATTCAACAGAGCTGAAAATTGAGTGATCTGCAGGAGACCTTCACAGCCCAATGGGAGATCACTGGATCACATCAATGACACTAATCCTTAATGAAGATCAAATCAATGTCAAGTATAAGATGGGAGTTTTACTTTTCCAAATATGAACTATAACTTCCTCAAAATATATTAATCTGACAGAATTAGTACAAGGTTTTATAAAAGTACTACACAGGTTTTCATCAAACATTTCACAAAAACGCAGCAACTGAAGAAACATCATCTATCATCACACAGAATATAAATTTCTAATAATGCTTTGGCAGAAATCCAGGATGAACACTGGAGTTGCAAACTATATTCTTTTTTCTCCTTTGAAAGACAATTTAGAGTCCAAATGTGTGATGCAAGCACTTCAAACCCAATGTCTGGTTAGCTTACTTGAAAGTCTAACCAACTCCATGGTATTTCTGAAATTGAAAACCACTATTTCAATTATCATTTATGTAAGTTTTTTTTCCCCTAAGTCACTTAGGTCCATTTATTTTTTTAAACATAAAATACAAAGGGAAGTGTATAAAACCAATATGGAAATCAATGTCCTGAGAACCTTTTTGCTGTTAACATTCCAGTCCAAGAGACTTTTAAAAGCTGTAATATGACTGTATAACTATAAAACAAAAGCATCATATAAATTAAATGAAAACTCCCAAAAACTAAGAACACAAAAGCACTAGACAACTTTCTCAAAGGATAATTATGTAAATTTAAAAAATTAATGGATATTGTATTCTGTTAACTCCTTACCACAGATAATTATATTTTATATCATCTTATGAAAATACTGATAATGGACATACCATTAGATAATAAGCATTACACACGTGGACTAATAGTCTCTTCCAGTACTGTAATTCCCAAGCTCTAACCCATACCTATAACAAATTATTTTCCTTTCCTTAATAATCATTTCTGAAATGTCAATATACGTAAAAAAGAGATTCATACCCTTTAATGCAGTGGTCTTCTCTTTTTCATCTGGCCCTCCTTGCTGGAGCTGAGCCATCACTACCCAAACTGTCAACAGATTTAAAATACTGAAGTAAATGCAGCTAATCTTCAAAAGACAATCTGAAAAAGAACAAGATTTGGATATTAAATTTACTGAGTGCTCCTTTAACAGATCTCATCCTCTACTGTTTATATCACAAAAACCCCCAGAATTTGCTCTGAAAGCAAAATCTGTCAGAGTATTATAAACCCCAGGTTTGGTCAAAGATTCAAGTTCACAAGAATGAACAATAACCTCTCCCTAATCCTAAAGGTACTTCTACCTAATCAATATATCTTTCTTTGTGATTCTAATGTAGCGTCAGTGAAGGAGAAGTCTCTAGAAAAGCACAACACTTTTAAGTCCAAAGTAGAAGATACAAGAAAAACCACAACGTAATCAATAGAACTTTCACAATCCTTACAGATTTTCTTCATCAATTAACTCCACTTTGATGTTCTTATTGTACTATATAGTTTTGTTTAAAACTGACACAGTTTTAAACCACTGCAATTTCTACAATACTTCATTGGTATTGGTATCGAAAATCAGGATTGAAATGTATAGAGCTATAGAACAAACTTCAGTGTATTCAGGATAAGAATTTACATACAAAATCCGATTATAAATTTCTCCTGTCGCACAGAGGGCAACGCAGACATTCAAGTCCATAGTCTCTTTCATCTCGAAACTGACACCAAGGGAGTGAACTACCACATCACAATTACTGCTTTTTCCTTCTCAATAAAAAGACCTCTGTGCACTGAATTCTTTTTCCCTTCATCTTTTTTTGGTTCTTTATCTGTCAGTCATTACCAATTTGTTTTATTCTTCTTCCCCATATTCTCTTCATAGATGAGCTTGCATGAACTCTATCTCTGTAGCAATTTGCCAAAAAAAGAGTAATAGCATTCACCAACTCTGCTACTGGCTTCCTAATACCCATAAGAAAGAACCTCAAAATGGTTTCTTTAAAGTAACAGCAGTTCACTGTAAGGAGAGTAAAAAAAAATAAATTTAGCATAATAAAGACTATTTTTCTGCCATCTTTAGAGAAAACTTGTTACATTAAAAACTTTATTGTAGATTAAGGAATAATATAGCAATTTAAGAGGGTGATATATATTAACTAAGGAGACAGTTTGAGGGGTTCTTTTGGTTTGTTTTTTTTTTTTAACTTGGGGGCCTATAAAGTCCAATAATCAATTGATTTTACAAGTCAGAACTATGGTATACTTTGACATCTTTCTTTGTAGAAGGCTGTTCAGACTAAGCTGATGGGAAATTGCAGTATATTACTAAAGACTTTTAAAGACACAACTCTATAAGGAAAGGTCTGTTTAGATTGTGTACTTTGCAAATTATGACAGCACTTAACATGATTTAGTTAAAATGTTCATCTTTTGGCTAAGGCTTTAATCATGTTCGCACTCATTACAAAGGCAATCACAAAAATAACAGCAAAACCACTGAGATTTTCTTGTACATTTTCTAACATATAATGTTGTCAATATAAATATTAAAATGATTCGAATGTTAATTCACAGTGGATGGTATTGAACACTCTTCTCAGATGCTTCCAAACAGTCCACTGACAAAAGATTACCAAACACAAAATCTTGTCCATCATGTTTGTACATTTGCAGCACAAACCCTTGTACATTCCAGTAAATCATACAGAAAAGAAACTGATTTCAGTTAAAATTACTAGAAGTGCTAGAAAATGGTGATAGTGTTTTGTGACAGTCTAGATTACAATTATTCTAGTCATAGAAATTGTGTGGTTCTCCCTACACAAGATTTGGAAATTCATTATTTGGTATACGTAACTTAATGCAGTTAACAAAATACATACAGGTGCTCAAAGATTTGATGTTAACCAAGGGAAGAAACATAAAATCTATCTGAACAGATTTACCTTGGAAAATTAGACCCCATTCCCTAATCAGATAAATCAACGCAGAGACCAGGAATCCTTGGCATTCTTGTCTCTACCATGATACCCTTCTTCTTCCTTTAACAGACGAAGACCCTGCCATTGAGTAGATAACTGAACAGGTTTAGTTGCCAAGCTAGAATCACCAAAATAAATAAATCTGATTTTAGCTTTGAGAGGGAGAATTTACAGTTCTTTTTGACAAAGTAAAAAAACTCATAATGAGGATGGAATTAGCATACAGTATGTTATGCATAGTTTCTGTGAACACAGCGTTTTTTTTAATCCCTCACTGATATTTGTTTAAATGACAAACAGAAGAAATTAGATGAGAGGGTTGGACTTTTATTCTTTGACAGAGAGGTGCCAAATCCTCTATAGTCTGACGGTACAAAAACTAACAGTAGGAAAATCATAAAGCTCTCTGAATGGCTGCATATAGGCAAATGCAGGAACTGTAGTTTATTCTAGGCATCAATTTCTACCCCCAGTGATCTTCAACTGCATATGTTGACCATTCTGCGTAATTCCCAAATTCCATCATCAAGTTTCTTATAATAAATATTGACTTTAAATGTGTTATTCTGTAAAATTACTTAGATAATTCTTTTAAAAACATCTTTCTGTGATTTATTTTGCTTTAGCTACACATAGTAAGCATACTTCCTCAAACACAAATTACTATTTCACCTGAAGAAATACTTACAGTAAATAAGTTCCCATATCTTGTTAGATCTTTGCATTCTAATAAATGGTGGTGGAAGTGGCTGATAAAGTACATGACTGCAGTCTACACTAAAGGTTGTTTTATTTACACAGCAACTACCTTCCACTGTTATTTACCCCATAAGTTCAAATAGCAGAGGAGTTATATGCATTAGCAATATGTGCCAGCAACTCAGTTATTTACATAAGACAGAGTCAACACAATTCCACACAATGAAATTTTAATTGTTTCAGTTTAACTTCCTTGAAATGCTGGAAATGACCTTCATAAACCTACTCACGTATACACAAGCAAATAAAAATGTCAAAATAATAGAAAAAGAGGCAGCAGAACCTCAACACAGCCTCTGTGAAGTTTAAAATATGACATATCAATCAAACACAAAGTTCAAAATGGTCATCAAGAATTCTTCCGCAGTAGCTACAGCTTTGAATATTCCTACTGTTCTTCTCTGGGATAGAGTTAGTTTTCTTCATAGTAGCTTGTATGGGGCTAGGGTTTGGATTTGTACTGAAAACAGCATCAATAACACTGCTGAACAGCATTCACACAGCATCAAGGCCTTTTGTGTTTCACATACTGCCCTGCCAGCCAGCGGGCTGGGGAAGCACAAGAAGGTGGGAAGGGACACATCCAGGACAGCTGAACCATATGACATCACACTCAGCAATAAAAACTTGGAAAAGAAGAAACGGGGGACATGCAAATTGGTGGTTTTTGTCTTCCCAAGTTGCTGTTACACATGATAAAGCTGTGCTTTCATGGAGATGGCTGAATATCTGCAATTCCTTATTTTGCTTTGCTTGTGTGCACAGCTTTTGCTTTTCTTATAAAGCTGTCTTTATCTCAACCCACAAGCTTTCTCACTTTTACCCTCTAGTTATTTCTCCGATCCCACTGTGTGGAGATTGAGAGAAGTGGCTGGGGGAAGGACCTGACTGCCTACATTGACTAATCCACAACAACACATAATACAATAATTCCTTAAATATGTACGGAGGACCCTACTTCTGCTGAGGCAGATGGATAGTTATCTAACGAATCAGGACATCAACTCTGGGGACACAAAAAGACATCCTGCAATGAAGGCAGGAGAATGCTGCCCAGAGAACTCTGTTCAGAGAAGGAATTTGCAGGTGAATATTACCCAACCCCTAAAAAATAAAATGTTTTCAGATAACCTCTTTTTATGTATTTCTCATTTTCTGGGCATTCGGCTCAACTGATTTCCTTCAATGCTCAGAACTATGGACCACTGGATTCCTGTTTTAAGAACTCTGAAGAAATTCCCTAGCTTTCCCAATCTCAGCACCCAATGTATGTACACTGAAGAGTAGGACATTTATTTCAAGATGCCTTCACCTCTAAAAGGTCAAAAAGAATCCTTCATAAACAGAAGATACTAGGGAAAATACAAGGAATTAATGTTTATGGACAACTAACACCCTGCAATTGAAGCCTCAGGAAAAACCCATCTAACATGTAATAGCGCTATATTCAGTGGACGATTTACTTTCCATTAGTGCATGGTGTTATATCTCAGCTAACGAGCACAAAAAGAAATGTCGAAGCAATAAAATCATTCAGAAAACAGTGGTGTGAAATGCTCTTTAATTACAGAGTCAGATTTTCCTGTCAGTCTACGTTACAAGGATAAGTGACGAGGACTTGGTACAATATTACCTCTTAACATAAGTGAAATTTCCCTGTGACAGTTTATAAGAAAACTTGATTTGGACGAAACGAAGATGGCTGCAATAGACTGCTGGTTTCAATAGGATTTTGACTTGAAAGATGGAGTGGAAAAGACCTACTCTCACTAACCTCATGTGTGTACATATTAAGCAGTTACAGGATAAAGACAGAATTTCTACTCTTTTTTAACACCATCTTCTCTTAAGCAAACCCTGAGTCAGCTGTGAGAGAAAAATGTCTCTGAACACAGAAAAACCAGAAGACTATTTAAAAGAGTCTTCTCTTAGGAGAAACACCAAAGTAATTTTCCAGAGAGTCACGAGACAGAGAAAGAGAGAGAGAGAGAGATTGAGAGAGAGACAGAACTGTCTGCTTAATTGAAGATTCCTGGAAAGAACACACACATATCAGCTGGAAATGTAGCAAACCCAGGTCTGTAGCCCAGATCCTCACACACAGCGAGGTATTTCTGATTCTACTCAGACTCCATGCTGAGTAGGTGCACAAAAAGAGACTAAAGAAAGGTAAGAGGTGCACTCAAGTTTCTACAACACACCTGTTTCCTCCAACACCTTCCAGAATGTGCACATGCAAACAAATATCACCACTCCACTTGACTACTCTGCATCTAATGCAGATAACTGCAGATGACACAAAAATATACAGAACAGATGGATGCTATGAAAAACTGAATCACACACAACTGAAAAGAGCATCCAGAGCTACCAGTTCATCATCTAGATACCTTATTTCAGAATCAGACTAAAATACCCCAAATTCCCATAGTATACATACCTCTTCTTTGCAGTCATGTCTGCCTCAAGAAATCCCCCTCACAGCTCTGCCCACAGTTTTTCTTGGTGTAGAACACCTACTTCGTCAATTTTTGTAATTCCTCACAGCTTTACTAATATAGTATCTCAAGTGTCTTTGCTCTGCCCTCTGCCTGAGGCAGAACCTGCTATCTGGCCAGCTGAACCGAGCACTGCTTCATTTCAGCTATCTGGCAAGCAAAGCAAATAGTCCTGTGAAACACATGCAGTCCACAGATTTGTTTCTGCTGCATCGTCATAAAGCAGTACAACATTATAATATATATATAAAAACAATGTGAATAATATAAACATATTATTCATTTTAGCTCTGTATTTAAATAAACCTAATATTAAAATTCTGAGTGTATCACACTTGCATTTTTAATTTTTTTTCCACATAAGTAGATATTTTATTTTCTTTTACAAAACAATAAAAAGAACAAAGATAAAAAAGCAACACAAGTAAATTTAATTTTCCTTACTGGTTCCGCTTTAAAAACTGAAAATCCAATATTTATATAAAAATATTCCATTAAGTGCCTGCCAGTAATTGTAATCACACTGCTTCACACAGTTTTGCTACTGCCAAATCTACAACCTTGCTATCTCTGCCCAGAGCCAACACTGCCAAGCAGCTCTAACCACAGCAGCCTAGGCTGAAAAAGAGCTCTAGAAATTATCTTGTCTCCAACCTCCCCTTGGATCCTATTTCATTAGGTTTTAACAGGGCCTTACATCAGGTAAGCTAAGGTGCTGCCAAGATGAGCCTTCAAAAGTTCAGTGAGGAAGATTCCAGCATGCTTCTGAAGAACTTACTCCAATGTTTAGTTCCTTTTTCTAATACCGAGATGAAATTTCTTCTCTCACTATGCATCCTTCTGAACAGAAAACAACTTCTTCTTCATAGCTACCTTCTATGTATTGGATGTTTAATTTCTCCAAGCCTTCTCTCCTTTGAGGTGCTGGAGCATGTCCAAAGAAATGAAGCTGGTGAAGGGCCTGGAGCACAAGTCTTATGAGGATTAGCTGAGGGAGCTGAGAGTGCTTAGCTTGAAGAAAAGGCTCATGGGGGATCTTATTGCTGTCTGTAGCAGGGTGGGGGTTGGTCTTTTCTCCCAAATAACATGAGAAAATTACCTCAAGTTGCACAACGGGAGGTTTAGATTGGAGATCAGAAAATTTTCTTCACTGAAAGGGTTGTCAAGCACTGGAACAGGGTGCCCACAGCAGTGTTGGAATCACCATCCCTGGAGGTATGCAAAGGATGTGTAGATGTGGCATTTAGGAACATGGTTTAGAGGTAGACTTGGCAATGCTGGGTGAGCAGTTGACCTCTATTACCTTGAGAAGTCTTTTCTAACCTAAACAATTCTATGATTCCAATACAAACTTCCTTGAATCTTTTTCCAGATATTGTTAGTTAGTTGTATGTTAGTTCTCTAACATACTGATCATCCTTCTAACATACAAATCATCCTGGTGGCCACCTTTTCCAATTTTTCAATCTCTCTCTTCAAATCAGGGGACAAATCAGATCTACCATCCTAGGTAGGCTCCTACAAAATAGGACTCAGTTTGCCTTCATTGCCACAAGGGCACAGTGCTGGCACTGTTAAGCTTGCCACCCAACAGCACCCCCAGCTCCTTTTTAGCAGAGCTACATCCCAGCCAGGCATACCCCAGTGTGCATTGCTGTTTGGCAATGATACCATGTCAGGGCACAACTTTACACATCTTTGTTAAGCCTTAGGTACTTCCTCCTGGCCTAGTCTTCCACCCTTCATGACAGATTACCATTGTGCACAAATACAGACGATAATTATGACAATTAATCTGGCAGTTTAATTTGCACCTGTGATTTGAACTCCAGAAGAAAAAACTGTGGAGCAACTGTTCTCTTTTTATTCTCAAGCCTTTTGCCATATGCAGTTCCAGCTTTTTTTTTTTTTGCCATGCTACTAAGCAAAGTCCTTGAAAAAAATTAAATTCTACCTGTTTCATGAACTACTTCAACAAGGCTGAATAGATGTTTCTATGGGGTTCATTTAGCCTCAAGCCTAAACGCTCTGTCCTAGCAGTAACCACTCAAAGGCAGGGGGCTAATGAAAGTTCAATCATTCTAAACCAACCTTGTAAAATTCTTTGTCCATTTTGTTGAAAATATCGAATTTCCTACCAGTTTGAAGGAATCCCTACTAAAGAGGAGAACTGTCTTAAATTTTTGTAGGTGCAGAATGTGTGATTGAGAAGAGATCAGCCAACTAACACTAAACTCAAACGTGCAGATAAAAGCAGGAGGAGGAGGAGACTGGAGATGCAACCTAGTTTAACAAAAAACAAAAACAACAAAAAAACAACAACCCACTGTAAATTCCTGATTTTTCCGTGGAAGGTTCACCATTTCAGGGCAGACAGGGTCACAAAATCAGAATTATGTCCTCTTAAACAGAGGCCTTTTATTTCCTTCAGCTTCCAACCTCTAAGACCACTAACTTGTGTTTAACCTCAACAGTTCTTACAGAAAGGCATCCACACCAAAATTCAAGTTATTAAGAGCTAAAGAGTCCATCATTTGCTGTGACAGTCTGAAAGGCTAGTCACCGCCCTTTGTACTTTATGTCCAGTTTGAACTACTTTGGCTTCAGTCACTAGTTATTAGTTATTACTACACTTTTGTCTGTTAAGTTTTGACTCTGTATTTCCCTTACGTAGATACCACAGTTAAGCCCTACCTCTTTCTTCTGTAAACTGTTGTTGTTGGGATTGAATCACTCTCTTGTACTGAGACATCATCAGCAATTTTCTCATTTTCTAGGACTTGGCTTATCATTTCAAATATTATTTAAAATGAGTAAAAAAAGGACTCCCCTTAAAGCCTCTTTTTATCATTCTTTGGGTTAATGTTTATAAATAATCACTCTCAGAAATGATGATTAACCATTAAGTCACAAGAACTAGTGGACTCTTCATACATCCTTCAGACTGTGATTAGATGCCCTCTAGGAGAGAACTTTGTTGTTAAAAACAACTTACTGATTTGAATATTGTGGTAGCTAAGAAAGAGTAACAGCTACAACAGAGTTTATAGATAAATGAACTGTAATTACAGGAAAGAGGTACATAATCCATTGAATTATTTTACCTTTACATCATCTTATGATCAGATAGATGTTTAACCATGAAAAGTCATGTAAACAATATACATATCTATTAGGGACTGTCTATCTTAAAATTCTTACTTTATGACAACCTCTACAGCAGCTGATCATATTGCTTCCCAAGACAAAAATTAATACAAGAAAAGAAGGGATATATTATACAGCGTGCTGCATGGGAAAAATATGAACCAGCATCAGCCCCGCTCAGGGTAACAGACTCCTGAAAAACACCTTATAGGCAATACAAACATTTTCTCACAAAACTGACAAAATATGCACTATAACACCACCTCTGAAGTATTATTGTGTATACGAGAATTCTTTTTCTCTGTAATTAAATGAATGCTGTACTGAGCATTATATGGTCACATAAGCAGTACAAAAATGAATCCGCAAAGTACTAAATCAACTACCAAAACCAGCTACAACAAGCAAAAAAATGTTGCAAGCATCTACACAATAATGTAGCCAGTCCTCCAATTCTTTACATTTTTAACCTACTCCCAGATAAAAGCAGAAGAAACATTTCAGTTTCAGGAGCTTAAAGATGTGACATAATCCAAAATAGCAAAAAACTTTTGTGCTGGAGAAGGATGAAAAGGTCTTAGATAAAAAGTCTTAGAAAAAAAGTCTTAGGAAAACCAAAACTTTCAGACTCACCATGTTTTGTTACTAAGTTCTACTGTACATATGAAGGCGGAAAGCAGATGGAAAGTAATTTCACAAAAAAAACCAAACCAAAACAAAACAAAAACCCCACACAAAACAACAACAAAAATCCAAACCTTGTTAGTAAAAGATCAGCAGTGCTAGACAAAATATATGCTTCCTTGATGTAAATGAAGTTTAGCAGACTTTGTACAAATTTTGAAGGTGGCACAAAAAATCTGAAAAGACCTAAAAAAGTAAAATAACGGGAAAAGGACAGGAGACAGAACACTGTCTTGGAGACAAAACTAAAAGAACCCAAAATCTTAAGCAGCATGAACTCAACATGGAAAGTTATCTGAAATTAGGACTCAAGTGCTTTAAAACCAAGACTGCTGCAGCAGAGAAATACCACTTTTAACCACTTTTGGGTTTTTTAACTACTATGAGAATAAGGAAACTACTGTGAGAAATGGAAAGCAAATACCGAATTAAATTGATACCTAAAAATTACTCAGCCTCAAAATATTCCTTAATCTAGCAAGAATCAGCTGAAGCAAATATCTCCATTCCAATGAATATACCTTTTCTATCACTGTTTCTGTAATGTCACAAAATATAATTAATATTATATCAAGCTAATATAGCTTGGAAATGGAAAAATCCAGAATTCAGAACAAAGCAGGAAATATTTCCCAGACTATATATCTAATACAGTGAAATCAGTGAAGAGGATCCTTTCAACTACATCCTGGGCTGCTTTAGGAAAGGTATTGCCTGCAGATTGAGGGACACGATCCTTCTCTACTCTGCACTGCTGAAACACATCTGAAATGCTGCACTAGTTCCAGACTCCCCTGTACAAGACAGACACACTGGAGTGAGACCAGCAAAGGGCTGCAAAGACGTTTAAGGGATTGAAGCATCTGATATCTGTGCAGAGGCTGAGAGAGCTGGGACTATTGATCATGGAGAAGACTCAGGGTATGGTGGCAGGAGTCTTATCATTATATTAAATGCCTGAGGGGAAGAAAGACATTGAGCCAGTGTTCCCACTTCTGTCCAGTGATAAGATAACATACAACAGGCACAAACTGGACATCTGAACTTAAGGAAAAACTTCCTTACTCCAAGGGGGGGGTCAAACACTGGAACAGGTCCCAGAGAGGATACTGTATCTCCAAGTCTCTGTCCTTGGAGATACTCAAAACTTACTGAACATTGTCACAAAGTAATCTGCTGTAGGTAATACTGAGCACTGGTGTTGGACACTTCTAGAGGTCCCTGCCAATCTCAACCACCCCGCCATTCTGTGAAGATAAATCAAAAGTACACAACAAATGAATATGCAGAAAGCGCATGTGTATATATTTACACGTTAGTTACCTCCCACAATAGCAATGAACAGCTTATAACACAAGATGTGAGAAATCATTATGAGCAGTGTGTGGTTGAGCAAGAATTAAGAGCTCATGGTCTCAAGGGGTTCAGTTTTGTGTTCTTAGGAATTCCTTTCTGATTCAATTTGCATGAAACAGCCAAAATTTATCATCATGAAACTGTCAAAACCATCAGGGCCACAGCCATGACAAATTTGTGAAGGCTGACAACACACGATATTACTCATTCTATTGACAACCACTCAAAATTTTGAGCATACTTTAACACCTTCAAGCTGGTTAAAATCCCCCTGCAGATGAATAAAATCTTATATGTTTCCATACATGATAGCACACACTTAATATGTGGCCTTCCTTATGCAAAGACACAACACTAAAACAATGTCAAATCAACAGGTATCAGAAAATATCAATATCACTTGTGCACCAAACTCTAGTCTCATATAAAACCCATTGTGGAGAAAATAAAGAGGAAACAGGTTACCTTACTCTCTCCTACTTCTCCAAGGTAGTGTCATCTATATCTAAGTTTCTGTCCAGTGTGGTCTTGGCTAAATTCTTAAAAAAAACAAAAACAAAAAACCCATGATGAATATTTCACAACCTTCCTAAAGATAAATGCAATTTATTAGCAAAATTGACCCCTGAACCTCATTTAGTGTCCTAGTGGACATCCACACTGTCAGACCTCCTGCCTTTTGCTCAGCTTCCCCCAGCTGCGGTTGACAGCCCTGAGGAATGGAAGGCAAGGAAGGGGAAGCCTCCCACATCAAAGCTGATGTTCTCCTCTCTGTGTAAGGGAACCCATTAGAGCACTCTCTCCAGCAACTACAGAGAAACCACATCCCCCAGTATTACTGACAACAAAACAACCCTGGTTGCCATTATGAGTATTTTGGCCATAAACAGAAATCAAATGCAATGTCAAACTACCATTCCCAGAAGTTCTGCCACAGCCCTTTACTTTCCAACACAATACAAAGCTTATGCCCTTTCACTCTGTAACATCTCTTCCCACACCCAGAGACTGTTTCCACATCTTTCTTGGTCTGTTCTAGTCTGAGCAAACTACTTTTTCCACCTGTCCACACTGACACATTTTCTTCCAGACTTCTGAATATTCTTCTGTTACTTTGCCCTGGAAGATTCTCCCATGCGCTCAAACCATTTCTTACATCTAATGCACAAAATAGATGAAGACCAAATAAAGTGGAGTGGAATTATTATGTGACAGGTGAAGAAATATGTCTCTTCTAACCATATACCCCAGGAGAATGATTATCCTTATTGCAACTGCGCAGCACTACTGATGCATGTTCAGGTTAAGATTCACCTAAAAATTTGGGATTCTTTCTTCTGTAATTATTGCTATTTTGTATTTATATAAAGAAGGATTTAATCAAAGCACAATACTTTTCATTTTTCATCCTAAATGGCATTATCCCTTTTACGTTATTTCTTTAATTTTTCTAAGCCATTTTAAATTGTAAATTTATTCTTCACAGAACATAAATCACCTCCCAGCCTGGTACTCTCTGTAAAATTAATAAATGTACTTTCTATGCCACTGGTATCATCCATGACCTTAACAAAACAAAGATGTGGTGAGCTGACCCTGGGTGGATCCCAGCTACTCACCACAACTACTGTATCGCTACCCTTCTTGAATGGACAAAGGAGAGGAAATATAACTAAGGACTCAACACTAAAGTACAGGGAGAAATCACTCAGCAATTACAGTCATGGGCAAAAGAGACTCAATCTGGGGAGATTAATTTAATATACTGCCAATCAGAGTAGGATATTTAGAAATACAACGAAATCTTAAAACACTTTCCCTCAACCCTTCCGTTCTCCCCAGGTTCAACTTCTCTCCCAAATTCCCTACCTCCTTCTCCCAGTAGTGCAGGGAAACGGGGAATGGGGCCTGTGGTTAGTTCAAGATTCGCTGCTTCTGCCACTCCTTTCTGCTCTGGGAAAGGACTTCTCACCTTCTTGCACTAGCATGGGGTGATCCCCACGGGAGACAGTGCTTCACAAACTTCCCAAACACAGGTCCTTCCCACAGACTGCAGTTCTTCATGAACTGCTCCAGCATGGGTCCCTTCAATGGGATGCACTCCTTCACAAACAGACTGGTTCCCTATGGGTCCTCCACAGGGTCACAAGTCCTGCCAGCAAACCTGCTCCAGCATGGGCTTCTCTCTCCACAGGTGCTGCCAGAAGCCTCTTTCAGTGCAGGCTTCCCCCAGTATTACAGCCTCCTGCTCCACTGTGAACCTTCATGGGTTATAAGGGTACAGCCTTGGCCAGCAGCAAGTCAACCTTGGAGCTGGCTGGCACTGGCTCTACTGGACACATAGGATGCTTCTGCCAGATTCTCACAGAAGCCACACCTGCAGCCCCCAAAACCTTGACACAAAAACCCAATACAGAAGGTATAATCACATCTGGGTTTCTTCGACTGCACTTCTGCCTTTGTCAATTCATTGAATGACGGTGCTCACTTAAGGAGCAGTTCAGTATTTTGTCTAACCTTCCTCCCTTGAGCTTTAAGTATTACCCCAATGTTTCTCCCAATCTCAGTTCTCCTCCCCCATACTTTAGTGCCTCTCAATCATCCTCTCCTATTTCCTTCACAAGCTTCCAGTTTCACCTGACCTCATTCGACCATTCGAGTGCCATTCCACTCCCTCCCCAAGCTGTCCTCATTCAACCCTTCATTCCAAGAGCTTTCGCAGAGACACTGCCAACTCAACTCCTTGTTCTCAACTTCCTCTTGTCCACACCGCCCCAGTCCTCTGGTTTCATTCATCCTGCCATTATAGAACAAGTATGGAAATAACAAAGCCCTTGAGCGCTTTCCTTAGACCACACCCCCTGTTGTCCACTGCCACTGGTCATTCTAACCACAGTCCTGTGGTGGAACAAGCAGAGTCAGCTGTTCTGTGGTGCTGACAGGCATGTCCAAACAACAAAAAGAGCACAGCATGTCTTGTACAGGTAGAATCACTTGAGATTCTTACATACTAAAACTGAAGTTGATACCTGACCCAAAAGTAGACTTTATGAACTATCTTGTTTCTTACCCAAAACACACAGACATCGTATCATATGTGTAGGAGACAATATAGATCTATCTATACCTTTGGAGAACAACTGAAAAAGGTGTTACCAGAACAAGCTGCTTTGGCACTTGTCAGATTTTGAAGATGTGCAACAAGGGTTATTCCACAATTTCTGTAGGTCCCACTCTCACATTTGACCACCTCCAGCAAATTTCTCACGGGGAGGTATATCTACCACCATTTGCCATAAAGTAAAACTTAAAATTTATTTATCTCATGTCCTAGAACAGCAAATAAATGCAATTAAGAACAATCAAAGAAAAAATACTATATTATCTGCACCATGCCTCTTTTCTAGAAAGCTAGATTGCTTTATTTGTGTGGGAATGGTAAACTTTCTTGGTATTCCTGTCAGTAGCAATCTCTAAAAATCATGATTCTCTGGAATTTTCTGAACTTTGTTCTTAAAAATGTTTCTTCTGGACATCACTAGGTAGGCAAAATCTCAGCTTCTCAAAAGGAATGCACTACTAGCTTTGAAAAATTCAGCATCTGTCTGAAACAAACCAGGTAATAGTTTTATCTTTCATCACAATGAAAACGCAGGTATAGGTTGATATCCTTAAGGAACTGGACTTCCCATCTCAACATACTTCTATTCCTCCCCTCCTCCTTCAACCAACTACCTCACATAGGTAAAAAGTCAAGTTTCTGATTATTTTGGTGTAGTCCTCTTACAGTTATTCCTTAGGGAGATATCCTAATTTTTATGACTACTTAAACACTCATCAGAAAGAAAGACAAGGAAAATAGGACTAATAGAATAAAGAATGAAAAGACAAAAATTTAAAAAAAATCTTTAATTGCCCAGAGAATTATGTTGGGAAGATAATGAAGAACTTACAGTTCTTCTGCAGGAATGTACATTCAAACTATTTGATATTACTGAAGTTGGTGGGATGATTCACTTGAATGTAATGCTAGAATTCAAGAGATAACCTATTTAGAAATAGAAGCAATGGAGAAACAATGAAGAACAAATGGTACCGTGTGCCAAAAAGTCACTGTCTGTTTCTGACTCATTGACAACAGAAAATCATGTCTTAATAAAGAAAGTACAAGTCAGGATACTAGCCGGGGTTTGCTACAGATACAAAATCTCACACAGCAAGGTCGTTAAGCATCTATTGCTTCTTTTTGGAAATAAAGGTTTCATTATCACAGTGGACAAAACACGAAGTGAAATAACCTGGAGCTTTCATGCTGCCATTATCAGAACTTGCTCAAAGTTTCTAAAAATTGAGGACAATTTCTAACACTGAGAAATGTTAAATCCAAGCGAAGGGAATGCTATATTCGACTTCATCCAGACAGATAATAAGTACCCCACTGTTTCATAGAGAACTAACACAGAACAAATACCATTCCTGCCCCCAGGTCTTAGAATCAAAGGACATATTCCCAAACACATCTTTGCAAAACAACTTTAGCAGTCCCACCCCCTACCCATGCTGTCCCTTCAGCTAACAGAACTGTTTGTCGCAATGCATGGCGAACCAGTTCAGGGAATCATATCTGAGTTAAACCAAAATGGGGACCTAATCTGAGTTAAAATTACCTTCCTTTCTTTCTTTCTTTCCCCTCACCACCCCTTTTGTTTTTGTTTTTTTGTTAAAAGTATACTTTTAACTTATCAATTCTCATATTTGGTTCATTACCTGGTACAACCAAGGTGACAGAACAGGGACACAGCTGCTGCCTGAAAACTTTTTAGCCTGATTTGTCAATATGGCCAAGAAAAAGCAAAACGAGGACTCAGTAACTGATCACTGGGGTAGGAAATAGTTTATGTTTTCAAATTTCAAACTCTGCTATTCCAAAATAAAAACATTTAAAATAAAATAAAAAAAAAACCTCAAAAAAAATCTGATTTACTGATTAGCATGTATCATACACAAGTTTGCATTTATAGTAACTTTGTTGATTTTGATGTCTGTGCTTGCTCTGAGATGTTTCTCCTTGGCTTGGAGGTTGGCAGCTATGTTAACAAACTGCTGCAGCACAGGAGTTATCAACATACAGAGACACAATTCTCTTTTCATTCAGATTTTATTTCATAAGATTGAATCATATGCTTCAGTGGGGAGATATTCTTTGAGTACAAGGACCAAGACAGACAAAGACTGGGTGCGTGAGCACACCTATTTATCCCTCATTTCACTAAATTTTAATAATGCCTTTATATAATGGCTCTTTCCCTACCAAGACTTCCTGTTAACATATATCTCCTTTGAAAATACTTCCAATTTTCTTTTTGATTGTGGTGCTTGCTTTTATTTAAATGTAGTCCACTTAACATCTTATTTCTTGAGATGGGATTGTAACAAACATGTTCTGCAAGAGGAATGACATGCCCATTTGTTAGAAAAAAACCTAGGTGCTTTCAAGATTGGTTGTATATTGTGGCTAAGACAAGAAGGAAGAATGCAAAGCAAGAACATGATTTAGCATCTTCTTCAGTTAAACAAGGAGACTGAGATTTGCATGTATTGTATGCTAATCGCAAGAGAGGAGGCCCAAAGAGAAGATACAAGGACTCCCTGAAACATCTCAGCCTGGGCCATATTGATCACCATAACTGGTCTACTCTGCCCTCCAATCGGGAGGCCTGGAGACACACCATCTATAACGCAGCTGTCTCCTTCGAGAACACACGCAGGATCACTCTCGAGGAGAAAAGACAACGCAGAAAGAATCGTGCCTTGCAGAATACACCACCTAAGGAGTCTTTCTGCCGTGCCTTTTGCAATTGGATATGTCTGTCACGTATTGGCCTCATCAGCCACCAGAGTGCTTGTAACAAATGTGGGTAGAGCCTTCCCAAATCTTCGTTCGCGAAGCCTCGCCATGAAAAACGCTAATCATGCTGCACAAAAATATGACAGCCACTCAAATGTGCATTTCAAGGCTTTATAAAGCCTGGCTTGCAGAAACTTCAAAAGAAACTATAACCACTACATTATTTGTTGGGTTTGGTCTTCAACACAATATTCAAGACAACTTGAAGAGCACCTGGCACACTAACAACATGATCAACCAGAACTACCCTGTTCATCTTCTCAACAAGCAGTTACTACTCCAGAAACCAAGACACCGAAGTAAAAAACAGCTCCAAAGTACAATAAACCACCTAACTCTCTTCATGCACCTAAAACAAAACAAGAATGAGGTCCATTATGCCTGTTCCTAAGCCAAAATATACTCCAGTTAAGGGGTGACAAGAAACCGGAGAACACATTTTTCCCATATCCCACCAGGAGCTTTCATCACTGACGCTGCATAAAGCTGACATGGTGAAGACAGCTCAATCGGCCAGCAGAGTATATACATTGTAGCTGAAATCTTCAGAGAATTCAAAATAACTATCTTAAAAGATTTAACTTCAAATGGAAAATGGCAACTTTAAGAAGCTTGTAATTCAGACAAATCCAGACTAGCTGTCTTTGGAAATCGTTCTCAATTTCCAAAGCTATCTTCCCAATAAATTTCACATTTCTTATCTACATCTTAGAGATGCCTAAGGGTACTTAGGAGTAATCAAGAATATTTTCAATACAACCAAAAACATTTTTCAGTATGTCCCTCTCAAAAAAAAAATTTAGTTTAAACTTTGACTTGAAATTGACAGTGAACAGAAAACTTCCTTATTACCAATTGATAATAAACTACATTAAAAATTGCAAAAACTTGAAGAAAAATATGATGGGCCTGACTTTAAATGCACATGTGTCCTAGTTAGGACAGCTGAGACCAGTCCATCACTGGATGGGTGTAACCCAAAACTGTGTATTCTATAGCCTTCCATGCCATTTCCCAGAAACTGTTTTCAATAGACTATTTACACCCTCTGCCCAGAGCAGCCTGACTCCTCAGGCTACAAAGTAGGTGTTAAGAGGCCTTCCAGATAGAAGGGTGCCTCTCTGTTCCTCACACCCTTTGTGAAACTCCTCCCCCTGAGGAAAGTACTGAGCATTCCTGCCTGAACTGGAGGATATATAATCTTGGAGTCTTGGAACCTTTTTTTACCACTCGTGGAATCCAGAGGAAGACTGCAGATCACCCCTCTCAACCAGACCGCAACCACCACTCTCGACCAGACTGCAACAGCACCCTCACCAACAGGTTTTCCCCCTCTCCCTTTACTTTGGACTCAGGGGGCCCAAAGAACACCACTCTGTTCATGCCCCAGGGTGCTGGGTTATACATTTGGGGTTTGTGGGTTAAAACCAAATTGCTTGTCTGTATAATTGTACTTATTGTATTATTTTATTAAATTGTTATTCTGACTTATAATCTCTCTTCTGGGTTGAGTTAATTTTCCCCTGCTGGTTTACCTTAAACCAGCACAACATGCACCAAGAAACATAAACATTAAAATTCAGTATTACTAGTGCTTCAGGTATGAACCTGCTTCCAGTCAACATGTGCAGTACAACTGACAATGTATACAGCTAATTCTTCTTTTAACCACCATTCCTCTTTCTAGACATGTGTCCTAGTTAGGACAGCTGAGACCAGTCCATCACTGGGTGGGCGTAACCCAAAACTGTGTATTCTATAGCCTTCCATGCCATTTCCCAGAACTGTTATCAATGAACCATTTACACCATGTGCACATAGAGCCTGACTCCTCAGGCTATAAACTAGGTGCTAAGAGGCCTGCGAGATGGGAGTTGCTCTTGTCCTCACACCCATTAAGGAACCCCCCACCCTGAGGGAGGTACTGAGCATTCCTGCCTGAACTGGAAGATACATAATCTTGGAGTCTTGGGACCTTTGTAACCACTCATGGGATCCAGAGGAAGACTGCAGGCCATGCTCTCAACCAGACTGCAGACCATCACTCTCAACTGAACTGCAACCACCACTTTTCAACCAGACTGCAACCACCACTCTTGACCAGACTGCAACAGCACCCTCACCAACAGGTTTTTTCCCTCTCCTTTTACTTTGGACTCAGGGGGCCCAAGGAACACCACTCTGTTCATGCCCCAGGGTGCTGGGTTATATATTTGGGTTTTGTGGGTTAAAACCAATTGTTTGTCTGTATAATCGTACTTATTGTATTATTTTATTAAATTGTTATTCTGACTTATAATCTCTCTTTTGAGTTGAGTTCATTTCCCCTGCTGGTTTACCTTTAAACCAGCACAAGCAATAAATAAAATCTTCTTTCATTTGACTGCCTGAGTGTCCTCATTCCAGCTGGGTTAGATTTAGTGTAGCTGGTACAGTGCTGTGGTTTGGATTCAGAATGAGAACAATGTTGATAACACACTGATGGTTTGGCTGCTCTTAAGCAGTGCTCACTCTAAGACCAGAGCTTTCCTGTATCTGACGCTCTGTTAGCAATGAGCTGCACAAAAAGGTGGAAGGGAGCATGGTCAGGAAAGCTGACCCAAACTGGCCTAAGTGACATTCCATACTATAGAATGTCATGTCCACCATATGTCCTCTTTTGGGGGAGCTACCAGGAAGAGGAGTCAATGGCTGTTAAAGCACAGGCTGGGTATTGGTAGCAGGTGGTAAGCAGTTGTACTGAGCATCACTTCTGTCTTGGGTTTCATTTCTCTCTCTCTCTTCATTAAAATTATTATTATCATTAGTATTATTATATTTTGCTTTCTTTCAATTATCAAACTGTTCTTACGTCAACCCACAAGTTGGACTTTTTTTTTCTGATTCACTCCCCATCCCACTGAGGCAGGGGGAAAGTGGAAGGGAATGAGCAATCAGCTGCATGGTACTTAGCTGCCAACCGGTGTTAAACCATGACACTGAGAATAAACTCTGTCTGCTGACAGAAGAGTTTCCTAAATTCACCACACACTAAATATTATTCAGCTAATACTATGTTGCTAAGACAATACTTATTTCACCTAAGTATTAAAAATCAATACCTAGAATACTCAAATGTGTATACAGCAGATTTGGCACAGAATTGGTCCCCTTCAATTTCTGTTGGCCAACAGGAACCTGGAAATGTACAGAAACTACAGTAGCAGAAACATCTAAAATTAGCCTGATGAGCTGTGCAGAGTTTATCTTTCTCCTTGGGATACACACTCAATAGAATACAAACTGCAGTATCAGAGAGGTTTCACCAAGCTGGAGGCAGATACCCTCCAGGACAGCGTAACAAGAATAAAAGCAGTTATACGAAGACTTCACTAAACCACAGAGGAGGACGCCATACTCACTAGCAGTATCATTACTAATTAACTCATTAACGGCGCAGATTTCTCAGGAAACTGGTAGAGAGGTTTCATCACAGTCAGTTCAAGTACAAGGTGACTCAGGTTGCAGATTTGCTGAAGTCCATATGATACAACACTTTCAGCCCTTCTCCCGTTTCTAGATTCTCCACTAACCCCCTCCAGTCCCACATCATTTCTTACAGAATCATTTGGGTTTTGAAGGAGGTTAAAGTTCATCTAGTCCAATGCCCCTGCCATGGACAGCAATACCTTCCACCACACCAGTCTGCCCAAAACACCATCCAGCCTAGCCTTCCACTTCCAGGGATGGAGCACTCATAGCTTCTCTGATCAACCTGATCTCATGTCTTAGCATCTCCACTGTAAAAAAGTTTTTTCCTAATATCTAATCGAAACATGTCTTCTTTCAGTTTAGAACCATTACTCTTTGTCCTATCACTACTACTCACGATGGCACTCCTGACAGTGAGTCTGTAGTTGGAGGCAACTCGTGGTCCCAGTCTAATTCCTACAACTGGTCAGCTATCAAACAAAAATCATTACCAAAACTGGTACTAATAAGTATCTGATGGTAAGCTCCATCTTTTCACCTTCCAATGAAACTCAGTCACATTACAAGAACAGTGTAAGGAATGCTGTGAGTAGTTAAACATTAAGTTCTCAAAGTCCTCACTCCAGAGCCTTCCTTTCAAAAGCATTCCTTTCAATGCACATTCTACCTACAGCACATAACACACTGAAAAATAACCATGAAAAATAACCATTTTTAATTCATTAAATTGTAAAGTGGAATTGTGGAATTCCACTCAGTGCAAACCTCTGAAACTGATCTACAGGCTAAGTAGATATCTGTACAATTAGACTTATAGAGAAAAAAAAAAATTCCTTCTGAGGCACCAAAAAATTAATAGGGTAGCATTAAATTTTTTAAGAGGATGTTTTCACGCCCACTGTTAAGCAACTTGTTTCAGTAAGCGAGTGGAAAAAAATTTAAAAAAAGATATCCATTCATTCTTTGAATGGATGCTTTACTTCAAAGAATTCCAGTAATCTATTGTAAATCTAAAAAACTCCTCAGTCACAACAGCGCATTGCTCCCCAAAGGAACAGTGGGTCAAATTCAAAGTACCAGCAACAGAGTTGTATTCAGAACTTTTTCTATAGAGCCTGGAATGGGCAAAACCTCCAAAGTCAGTGCTGAGTCTTCAGGGGGAAAAAAAAATAAGGTTGTGAACTTAAAAGAAGAGAGATTAAAAGATAAATCCCCACTGAGTAATTATAAGGAGAAGCTCTCCCAAATGTTTGCTAACTAGAACATAAAAGGCAATTCAGTAAAGACCATGGTCAAGTCAACTTGCAGATTTAAATATAGCCATAATTGGCTACAATCACTGAGAAGGCCATCTCAAGAAAACAGACAAAATCCAGGCACTGGTGAGAAAACTCCAATAATTAAAGGTATTTCACTACGGCAGAAAGCACTCTGAGTGTGCGCTGTGCTTCTGAAATGATGATGCCCTTGTCCACCTCCAGCTGCTCTGTACTGTTGGCCTGCTGGAAGTTTTCATTTTATTCCTACGCCTACCCACATCTGCTAAGCTATTTCAGACAAAAAGTCAGGTCAACTTGAACACAATAAATATTACATCTGTCTTAACCCACCATGTTTTGACAGAGGTGGGCTGAGGAGTGCCCAGACTGACATCAAGGGTGGCAGGCATATCAGATCTCCAGCAGACAGGCAGGCAGTAAGTACTGGCAGTGGCTTCAGCCACAGAAACAGACATCACCTGGAGGCTCTATCTGGAGCTTTCCATGCAAAGATCAGTACTCTTGCGAGCAAAGAGTCTTTCTTTTTTTTGAAAGAAAGTGTAATAATACCTGGAAACACTCAGAAGACCAAATCTGTTCAATTCCCAACCCAGAGGACCATACAAAAAGACGTGATGTATTTTAACACTAGTAGCATTCTATGACACACCCCAAGCAGCTGAGTATCTCCAATTGTTAAGATTTTAGTTTTCCCTACACAAGAGCTCTTTTACTTTTTCCTACATTTAACCAATATGCTATCATAAGGCTGCTTTGCCACTGGTAGCGTAACATGCTGCCACCCTCTTTAACCCACAGTCCCAATTAAGGATTCCAAGAAAATACAAGCAATTACTAAAAGAACACCTTTTTGCTGTACTACCGGTATTATGCTTCTTTAAAGGCAAATATTGTCAACACCCCACTCTTTACTGTCACCAAATCACTGCACTGTTAAGATCAAAGATATCCAGTTAGCTTTATAATTGCTGTCGATTTTATAATACTTCTTTTGCCAATTATGGTATTGTCCTGTGACCTGCTCACTCAAGCTTACTACCCTAGCAAAAACTTCATGCAGAAATAGTGTAAAGTGGAAGATACAATTCGTGAAGACTTGACAAGCTGGCTTACATGGTTCTGAGCAGTTTGGGTCATGTAACACCAGAGTTAAAAGTTAGCTATCTGGGAAAAAAAGTGGTTCATTCTCTCTCAAAAGAAGGCAACAATTCTTTAAAAAGCAAAGTGAGCCGATTCTGAAAAGGAACTATAGATGCCTAGCATCTCCTGTTTTAGAACTACAGATTTTGAGTTATCTCATTAACAAACCAAAAACATATCAAAGTAACAATTTAAACTGGAAAATTATTTGCCTATATCTGGACAACTCAGAAATGACAAATATTTCATGCAGCTTTTTAAACTGCCAGGACAACTACAAGAAACTTAAGTCAAAAAAAGTTTTCAATCTCATCTGATTAGGAGAGCAAAATTAGGAGACAAAATTACTACTCAAACCCAGACATAAAAAGTCAGGAGTCAAGCAGTGATCCTTTCTCATTTATGACTGTACAGGAAGCTCGGGTTAGGTACCAGAGAAAACTGCCAAGTCTTGTTTCGCAAAAGCAGCTGAAAGCACCAAAAGCTGCAGCAATGACTGTGAGAATACATTCCGAAGAACAAAAGCTTTAGATTATTTAGAAAACTAGAAATGGTAACTGCTATTCCCTGTTTCTGGTCCATGCGACGCCCGCGACACTGGGAAGCAGTTGAGAAGGTGCCAACACGTGGAGCAACGGCGGGCAGAGCGCGGTGACAGTCGGAGCCTGTAGGGCCCGTCCTGGGCGGTGACACTGCGGCCGTGTTGCCACTGCGCTGATATGGGCACCCGGATACTCCTCACTCCCGGCTACTTAATCCTCACACCCGCTCCTGCGGCTCTCCGGAGCCCGGCCACAGGCAGCCGCCACCGCCCCGCTCCGGCCCGGCCGCCGCTCCGGGCTTGACGCCGCGCACACCGGAGGCCCGCGGGCCTGGCGTCTCCATCCCTGGGCAGGGCTGCGAGAGGCGACCGGGCGCCACCGCCCCAACTCCCCCGCCACGGCGCCGCTGGCGGCTCGAAGGCCGGGCGGCCGCCCCCTCCCGCCGCCGCCCGTCCCGGCGCTGCGGGGCCCGCACGTACCTGCGCCCGTGGCCGGCGGGAGGGGCGCGCGCGGCCGCTCCGGGCCCAGCGCCGCGCGCGGCGCCGCCCGCCCCCCGCTGCCGCTACTTCCGGGGTCCGCACGCGGCGACGTCACGCCCGCGGGCGCGGCGGGGAACCCGGAAGCGGAGCGGTCCCGCCGCCCCCGGCCCGGGCCCCGACTGCGTCAGGGCGCTGCCCCCACAACGGGGCTCTCCTGGGAAGTGTTTTTGAGTAGTTCTGTTGGAATAAAGCCTCGAGAGAAGCGGCGAGCTCCTGGCAGCGCCGACACAGACCGGGCGGGTGCCGGCATCGAGATCTGGGCCGGTTGCTTGGGGCTGGTGGATCTCACAGGGAAAGTGGCGCTTCTACTCCGAGCTCTCCGTTTTGATCACTCAGGAATGTGGAAATAGAAAAGACTTTCAATATAATTTTTCATGTCAGATGTTTCAGTCTTCTTCAGAAATAGATGAGAACTGTCTTGCATTGGCCCACAGTAAAACACCGACCACCACAAGCAGTCCCAACACCCTTGCACTGTCACAGAAAGAAACACCTTGAGTTTCATTTCAAGGATGCAGCACCTTGCTCCCTTGAAGAGCTTTCCAGATTTCTCATGGTTTGGTCTGCACAGGATTGTTGTGAGATGTTCCTGTCCCAAGGATAACTGAAATACGCCACATACCATGTGTGCAACTGAAACGTCTCATCCCCTCTTAGTTCCCAGTCACATCCCCTCTTAGTTCCCAGTCATGACTAATGGCCAAATCCAGTAAACTAGAGCCATGGACAGGCCTACATGGGAGAAACATTTTTCGTCATTGTTGCTGTCAGCTGTTCACTATGACCCAAAGCAGCAATCATGTACTTTTGCTCTCAATGGATTTCATGGAATAGTTTGGGTAGGAAGGGACCTTTAAAGGCCTGCAACAAGCAGGGACATCTTCGAACAGATCAAGTTGCTCAGAGACACATTCAACCTGACCTTGACTGTTTTCAGGGATGGGACATCTACCTCTGGGCAACTTGTTCAGTGTTTTCTGCAAAACCCAAGGAAGGAATAAGTGAAATAGTTTTATTCTTCAATGCAGAAGGTGAGAGAGAACTAGTCTGTTTACATTTTAGAACTTATGTTTGATTATTTTAAGCCTCTTGTATTGAGACTACTTTCCCTGTATTTCCCATGTTAGAAAAAAGTAGCGCTTAGATGTCTGTCTTTTGATGAGACATTTGGGATGCCATACAACAATGCTATGATTATGGTCTAGCCTATCAGCTCTATTATCTGTAGCAGAGAAGTCAGGGTTAGGAATCATTTTATGAACATTTTTTGATACTGTATTGACGTAAGCAGTCCTATCCTCTTATTTCAAGGTCATGCCATCTCTCTTTGCAAGTACTGTTAGGTTGCAAAGTGAACCTGGTTAGGACTGACTTATGTTAAAAGTAGTCAGTGTTTTTCGTTGAGGTCTTAATTTGGTTCACTGTCATTCTCCATCTCTTGCAGTACCCACCAAACCCCCCTACCCAAAAAAAAAAAACCCAAACCAAACACCAAACAACAACAAAAATAAACGAGTAGAATGTAGGAGTCTGAAAAAGTTTAATGACAGCTTGTGTGAGCAGTACAGCTAAAAAGTGCTGTGTCTGTGATCTTGATACAGCCCTTTGTAATTACAGGTCCATAGAAGGATTCAAGGAGGGAGAGTTTATCAAAACAAGGGGTGAGGATATAGTGGTTTTGGAGATGCTTGACCCACAAAGAATTATTGACTATAGATTTGAAGCTCTTCCTGTTACCTTACAAAGGTAGCAGTTTGAAAGGGTAAGTCTCTAAGTCTCATTAGAGGACTGACCCCAAAATTCCAAATATCAGCAGTGAAGAGGAACCAGAGGTAGTGTGTGGTAAATAGCCTTTCGGTGGAAGTTGCATCTTCTGTTTGCATGCAGAACTGTGGAGTTCTGTTGTCTTTATAGGCTTCTGTGATCTACAGTAATGCCAATAATAGGCTAATACTTGCAAAAATACTCATGCATGCTTGTTGAATGGCCAGATTGGACAAGGGTTTGAGCAGCCTGGTCTAGTGGAAGGTTCCCTGCCCAGGGCAGAGGGATTGAAATGAGATCATCTTTAAGACCCCTTCCAACCCAAACCATGTTATGATTCCATGACTCTATGAATGTCCAGCAAAGCTCTTCAATTCAGTTTTCAGAAATATGAAGTGTGAATAGTTACATCTGAAATAGATGGAAACTTTGCCTTCACAAGGTGCTGAAGAATGTCTTTATTATTTTCAATTGTGCATCTAAGATTACTAAAACTGCTTTCACTTAATTTCAGTTCACAATTTAAGCAAAAACATTATTTACTTATGTGCGTTAAGTGAAGCCAAGTTTGAAAGACTTGCAGTAAAAATTAGTTTCATAAAATATCTTCAAAAACTAGGACTTTACCCATGTCTGGTAAATGGAGCTGCATTTCAAAAAAATGTAGAGAAAAGAATGTGGTTTATGAAATAACACTCCTCTGCAAAAAGAGTACATGGTCATGTAACTAAAACGGTCTTGGACTGCATGTTGTTAATTACAGCCAATGTGTCAGAGTCTGTAAGAAGGTACAGACCAAGTGATGGGTGGATTCAGCATTTGTTACACTGTCCTTCAAATCTAGGTGGCCTCTGAGACTGTAAAGGAAGGGTAGGAATGTCCTAGTTATAGGAAAATGAGGTGGGGTTTAGCATTAGGTGGTTGCAACCGATTATGTATCTATCCTGTTTCCTCATTTTTAATGGCCTGTCTCTTTAAGCACGGGAGGCAGAACTGTTTTTTCCTTTCTGGAGTTGTAGAAGGGAATCAGAGATCACAGAATCACAGTATCAACTAGGCTGGAGAAGACCTCTGAGATCATTGAGTCCAACCTGTGACACACCCACCTTGTCAACTAGACCATGGCACTAAGTACCACATCCAGTCTTTTGTTAAAAACTTCGGGGGACAGTGACTTCACCATCTCCCTGGGGAGCGCCCATTCCAATGCCCAATTACTCTTTCTGTGTAGAACTTCCTAATTCCAATCTAAAGCTCCCCTGGAGCAGTTTAAGACTGTGCCCTCTCATCCTGTCAGTAGTTGCCTGGGAGAAAAATCTGACCCCCACCTCGCTACACCCTCCTTTCAGGTAGTTGTAAAGAGTGATAAGGTCTCCCCTGAGCCTCTTCCAGGCTAAACAACCCCAGCTCCATCAGCCGTTTTTCAAAGGACTTGTGCTCCAGATCCTTCAACAGCCGATTGTCCTTCTTTAGACACATCCTAACACCTCAATGTCTTTCCTAAACTGAGGGGCCCAGAACTGGACACAGTGCTCGACGTGTGGCCTAACTAGTGCCAAGTACAAGGGAAGAATCACTTCCCTGGTCCTGATGGCCACACTGTTCCTGATATAGGCCAGGATGCCATTGGCCTTCTTGGCCACTTGGGCACACTGCTGGCTCATGTTCAGCCACTGGCAAACAGTACCCTCAGGTCCCTTTTTACCTGGCCACTGTCCAGGCACTCTGTCCCCAGCCTGTAGTTCTGCAGGGAGTTGTTGTGGCCAAGTGCAGGACCTAGAATAGGTGGGCCCCCTTTTAAAGCCACAGGGCAGAAGCGGAAGTGCCACCATTACCGTTTCTCCGGCCTTCGGGAGACGTGGCTGTGTCCAGGACTGCACCTTGTCACGGGAGGTGACAGAGACTGCTGACACCACCACCGCTGCTGCCACAGCAGAGTGAAAGCCCTGCTCGGGACCCCCCGCCTCAGCCGCTGTCAGGGGCAGGAGTCGCTGCTCAACCATCACTAGTCACTGCCACTGTCACTGCCACTGCACTGCCTCTGCTGCTGCCGCCGACCAAGAGAGTGGAGGGGCCGCCCCAGCCGCAGCCACTTCAGGGGTTTCGAAATTCCCCCCCCCGCCCCCCCACAAGCCGCTTTGAGGTGTTTTTTCTTGCTAAGCACTTTTTACCAGCCGCTGTCGTGTATCGGCACCGTTACTATTTAACCTTTGCTGCCCGAGCGAGAGCCTGTAATCTGGTACCGTTCTGCTGTTCTCCTTAGGACAACCGTTTGCCACGTTGTTTTTCTTTGTTTTTTTCCTGACGACGTGGTCTGGGGGGGAGGGAATGGAGAACTTTCTCTGCTGTTTTGTCTTTGTCCTGGGGGGGGGGGGGGCCAGGTAACACTTTTTGCTTTTTTTTTTTTGGTTTAAACTGTTTTCCTCTGTATCTTTGCAGTTATGGCTATTTCCTTTAGTAAATTGTTATTTTTAGTTATATTTCTCCATATTGCCCCTTCATTATTGGAGGAGTCAGGGGGAGGAAAAATCAAAAGGGGAGTGACTTATTTGGAGTTCTAGTTCTCCAGTGGTTGTCCAAAACCACCACAAGGGAACATGACAAGGTTAAATCTCAATAAAACATCCTTTTTGTATAAATTCTTTCTGTGTTTTGGATGTAATATGAGAATAATGTGGGTAACACACTGGTGTTTTAGTTATTGCTCAGTAGTGCTCACCCTAAGTCTGGGACTTTTGAGTTTCTCATGCTCTATCAGCAAGGATGTGCACAAGAAACCAGGAGGGAGCATGGCCAGGACATAATTTTCGTATCGACTAGACATCTATCATTTGTTCACCTGGACTTGTTCTCTAAGGCTCTTTCTGTTACCATGCCTTTGTTTCTTAATTCCCAAAATATAAGTACTAAAACAAAGGCCAGAGACTGTGTTCCTTTCCCACAATCAGAAAATTGAACTTGAAAGAGGAGTTTCAAAGACAAAAATTGTCAACTGCCAGTCACGTGAAATAGTGGCAACACTGCACTGAAAACAGCATGGAGGGGAAAAAAAATCAAACTCAGAAACAAGATCCAGAGATTGTCAAGAAAGCCACTAAACTAATAATACCTTGAAAGAAGGGTCATGGGATGCACTGGGAAAGTGATATAGGCAAGCCAGCCAACTGATGAAGGAGGTACGGACCTGCCAGTGTCTCTCTGTATCCTGGACATAACAGCTGTTCTTACTGAGAGTTGCAGTCTGTGTGACAGAGCATGCAGTTTTCAGTGCTGTCAGTATTAAAGTATTTTTTTGTAGTTTAGAGGAAAAAATGTAACTCAAATCGTATCAAAGATGGGAGAAGTTATTTTAAGACTTGATCATCATATCTAAAGAGAAGCACACCAAGGGACCCAAATATTAGTCATGTCGATGACAAGTGATCATGGTCTGTAGACAGTCCTTACAGTAAAAAATACTGCTTTAACAAGGATTATTTCAAATGGCTGAAAAAAATGTTCTCTCATCAACTCAAAAGAAATGAACAGAAAAGCTAAATGAAAATGTTATGAATTAAACCATTTTTAACCCCAAAATGTGAGCTTCTGATGTTTAATACTGCCGTTTTGTGGAAACAGGGAAGAAGTTCTTAAGGTCATAAATATATGCAGGATAAACAGAGAAACAGGGAATTTGGTAATGGACACTAAGAAAACTAGGAATTATTTGAAACTTAGGTGAGTTAAGAGTCAAAGCATAAAAGGGAAAAAGCTGCAATATGCAGGATTTTTTATTCCCATTCTGCAATGCACTTTATGGTGAGCTCTTTCTTGTCCTAGATTTTATTTGTTTCAATTGATTTTATTTATATTTTTTGTCTTCTTAAAAACTATCTGAAGAACTTCACGTTCCACAAAAACACTGAAACAGAAAGCAAGATCAAATGAAAAATTTGGAATGATAGAAGGTGCCTTTCCTTTTTTTTTTTCTCTTACACCACCTGCTCACAATTAAAACTTTATCTCCTCCAGATCACACAGCAAAGGTAGGCAGGATCTTAGAAGCACCTAGTACATGATTATAGCAAGTAGGATGTCTGAATTTAACTGCTATCCTGCAATGCAACTTTCATAAACAATTGTTAAATCCTCCTGTAGTTCAGTGCTGGTAGAACACCATGGTCCTTTCCTCAGAAGTACCAATGTTTCTGCTTTCAGCACCTAACATCTTTAGTTCTCAGTCAGATTACTGCTGGGAAAGGACACACTAAACCTGGCAAACTGTTCTCAACAGGGTGTACTGAAAGTGGTCAGTTTTGGTTTACATGGGTTGGATTTATATTTGCAATAAATGTGGTCTGTTCATTCGACTTTGCTCTGCATCCTAAAATTGAAGGATGTGATCCACTTTAGGAATACTTTTCTGTGACAAAAGGATGCAAAGGGTATCAGGCTAGAGCAGAATCACATGAATCATATGAAAAACTGCATTGTCTTTTGATGACCATCTTATGTCACCTACTTCATGAAAATCACAAGATACTATTTAAAGCTGAGCAATGTGTTTGTACAATACAGGTCTCCCTACTAAGCAATTTCAACACAGCTCTTGTCAAACCCAGGTCTGGAAAACAAATAAATTTGTTTTAGTCTTAATTTTGTTCTTGATGTTAATGACAGCTATTTCTAGAGATTAATTAAAAAAAAAAAAAACCCAAAAAACGAAAGAAGGAAAAAAAAGGCATAGTCTTGTCATCAACCAGTTGCAACTAGAATAGTAACCTTTAGGATGTGTGATTCTTGGGAAAAGTTATCCTCTGTCTTTTGGGACAAAAAGTTCCTTCTGAGGCTAAGCCCAAAAGAAAAGAGAATGGGAAAAAAACCCAATTCTCCTTAGAATTTCCTTTGCAGTTTCTTTTCATTTGCTCTTTTGGCTTGACACCGATGGAGTAGGCTTTTTGTGCACTATTTATAGTGCATAAATAGAGAGAATGTATTTAATGAAAAATAAAAATAGGTTAGCTTTTCTGACAAAGATGATGTATTAACTTTTGAGAAACACTTTTCCTTAAATTTGGTACTTTAAAAAAAAGTGAAATACTGAAAACTCATGAAAAAAACAACACTGTTCTTAAGTGCTCTTGCAGGGCTGAAAAACCTCTCTTTTGGCTTGAAAGGTTTTTCTTTAATTCAGAATTCTTATTTGGCTTGTTATTTACTCCCTGAATCTGTTTCTTATGTCTCATTCATGGATAATTTATTTTGGTTCCTGCTATTGTGCCAAAAGTATGATACACAAATATTCTCAAATTCGTCTTCAGCACTTTTTGCTGAAACTTGAACATACATAAATCTGTCGCGACATTCATTCTTATGCTTCATTTTATGTTCTCAAGAGTTCTTACACTCTTTTATGTCTTTGTTTTTTCACTTACTGGTTTTGCATTTGTTTTAAAGATTAAATATATATGATCTATATTTCAAGTTTCCACTCCTAATTCTTTGGCCCTGTATATAGTTGTTCAAAAAATGCCAGACTGATATGAAAAGTTTTGGTGGAATAAAACAAAAATTTAAAGCAACAGTATTGACAGAACGTCATGGTCTGTGTTCTACTATTTACTCTGTAGATATATGGGTTTACAACATAAACTGTGCAAAGTTATTTCACTGCTGTTACGTGTGCAAAGAATTTAACTGTACTTTGAATTTTGAAATTTTGCATCTCAATATATGATTGCATGATTTATTTTTGCAAGAATGTACTTAGCATACCTACAATTTTTCCATTGCAAACTATCAATCCCCGAGCTCCACAAATGATTTTTGAATAAATTATGCATGTTAGAGCAGATGACTGTTTCAGGGTATTATATAACTTCAAAAAAAAAAAAATCTAAACAATTCGTACCTTTTCCATTATGTAGTTAAATGCACCTTTTAGTGGAGATATCTGTGTGCTGATACCACAGTCTGGTGGAGGTACAGTCAGTAATGACAAGGACCCTGCATAGCTTTTGGAAATAAAGAACAGCCTGCCATGTTCTGGTTAATTATTTATCTGGAGAGGAGGCAGATGATTAACATTACACATTTGCATTGCATTAATGCAACAACCTCTATCAGTCTGTTCATTTATAAAGTGGAAGGGCATATGTGAAATTAGAGAGCCTTAACTAGAATAGAAACTGTAGCTGTTTGAGGACACCTAATCCATTTGTCTCTGAAAAAAGTCTTCATAGCACTTGTTCAGCCATCAATTTCCTGAATTTAATCCATCCCTGCAGGTAGGATTCCTGCCAACATAATTTCTTTCCCAAAGCCACATCTGGCTTATCCTAGAAAGTAATCTGTTTACTACTCATATGCCAGAACAAAACCCACCAGCCATTTCAACCTCTTACGTCCTCAATGTTTTTTCCATTATCTAGAGGGGAAGCATAACCTTAATCTAAGTAATAAAATCCACTTAAGACATGTTTATTATATAGAATATATACATATTTACATACCAATAAAGTTTCCTGTACATCAGCAAACAACTCCTTAAACATGAAATTTCTGGATTTTACAGAGAGGTGAAAATTCAAGTGAAAACAACTACTGCACTTCTTGAATTATAACCTTGCAAGTGGTTGGTTTGAATTTTACATTTATTGAATTCTTGGTTCTCTAAGACTGTATCAGGTTTGAGAAGGCATAGGCTTTACTAATAAGTATTTAGGTGTTTGTAGGTTGTCAAAACAGATGTGCTATGGATTTCCAAGTGTAAATTAAAAGTTCAGAGAAATCAAAGAAAATAAAACCTGGGGCAAAATACATCAGTTTATGTAAAAAACATAACTCACTAGCAGCATAGCTCCCACTATGCCAGGTAACAAAGGTAGCTTAGAACAATGGAAGAACATAGATACTACGGAATTCATGTGGAACATTAGGAACAGAAGTGTTCAGATCCTAAACCTGAAATTATTGCCCATAGGACCTACACTGCTTTAAGTCTGTGTAACAGTTACTCTAGAAGATTAATTATTTACCCATGTATAACTGAGTGGAATAGTATCACATTCTAAATTACAGCAAATATTAATAAAACAGTAAGTTTGTCAAGGATGCCTGAAAGGCATTCCTGAGGTGGAAAACAAATCAGAGTCACCTGACCCATGAAGAACTATATGACCCTACTTCTTTATGGACACCAAATACTCAAAAGTTATCAGATTTTTTTACATCAAAACAACAAATTATGGGAAAAAAAGGATAAAATAGTTGAATATCAGGCAATTACAAATTTACCAAAGTTGCTTATATAACCACATTTCCATCCTCTAGTGAATTAAACTTGGGACAGAATGTACATAACAATGTCATTCACAGTTACCGACTGTAAGGAACACTCATGGATGCATTGCTAATTATTCATCAGGCTTTTTAATAACTGTTTTATGGAAGTGATTTTAGTCAATGTATTTATTTATTGGGAGAACTGAAAATATATTATTTTTCTAAAAAGTTGTCCTAAAAAGAAAAAGTTACGTGCTATTGCAGCAAACCTCCACCATTAATGAAGTTTGAAACCTGAGTTTGGCAAGGCAAGACATAGCATTCTGTTTGACCTAGTAACTGGAAAAGATCAAACCTGTTGAATATGATCCTGGTTATATAGTTCTTTGCCTCATTTTTAGATAGAGTACAGATGTGACTCAGGGCAGCGCAGACACTTTGGCTGTTGTCTGTTGGAGCCTGGATCGCTTTACTGCAGAAACTGTATAATGGTGGTGGAGTCACCATCCCTAGATGGTTTGAAAAGATGCCTTCCTCCTATTTAAGTGGTCTGAGTTATATCCATAATAACATCTGTGTGAAAATGTGCTGGGAACAGGAATAGCTGCTGCACAGGTTGCAGCCTTAGCAAGATCTTGTGAGGGTCCTTCATCAAGCAGATAAAATAGTTCCATTTGAATTCCTGTGCAAGAAACAAACTGAAAAATTATGGATTATTTCTGTACAGATAAAGAAATACTAACCACAACATCTGTATAAAAAATATTGTCACGCTGATAGTTTTTACAAGTNGAAAAAGATTTAATATTTAGAAAAATTTTAATATCAAACCTGGATTATTTTGAAAATAAAATTTTACTGTATTTATCAGAAATAGATATTATTTATAATTCTCTCAGTTCACTGCTAAGATAATCCTCTGAGCAGTGCCTGTGAATAATTCTTTTAAATAAAAAGATGCTTCTCAAAACTTCTAGTTGCTCTATAATGTGTCTTTTAAGCCATAACATACACTGGATGTTCAGTTAGGATCTGTGAGGGTAACAAGGCTGATGCATTTTTGACTGGGAATAATGGGCAAGTGTACCCATTCTGGAGCAACTCACAAAGGACTGCAGATTTATGGTCTATAACTGTCCCTTTTCATGTGTTTTAGGTGATCTAATAAACAAGGAGAGAAAAGGTCCTTGAGTGACACTAGCTGGGGACAGTCTCTGGGGACAGAGACTCCAAAGTGGTGGATGGAAGCCAGGAGTATTTGCTTAGCATGTGTCTAAATTTGCATTATTTTCAGAGTGAGTTTTATACTTTTAAAACAATTCTTGATTTGTCACTCAGGTTTATTCTGCAGAGTATTGAGATACACTCTCCTTGTTTTGTGACATTGACATTGTCATATATTGTTGCTCACCTTACGCATGCATGAACAATTGCTGCCTGGATGGGGTGACTAGACAATAACAGGGGAATATTCTTTACTTTAAAACTCCTATTATCTCCTACAGGAAATACATATTCCTGAGCTCTCTAGTCCTGTCAGTTATAACTAAGGCATTAAATTAATCATGTTGAATTCAGAAAAAAGCTGCTACCCAAAATCCATCAAGGTAATTGTTCTTCTTTATTCTCTGAGATAGGAATGCTTGGTATCAAATAAACATTTTTTAAATGTTCCACCATAACTTTCTCCTCATCTTCAAGATCGGCATCTTCTTTCATCTCCCATCTGAAAGAAAAATAACTTTTTATTAATTTTTTATGTGTTTTAAACCAGTCTTTAGAATAAGCAAATAAATACAGAATTTGTAACTATCAATTCACTGCCCTCCCTAGCAGTGGGTTACACCAGTTGAAATTATTGAATCATTCAAAATACAACCCCAAAAATCTTCCTACATGCACCTTGTCATGGCCGCGTGGATATTGACACAAATTGTCAAAGCTACCACATAATCTTACTTATATTCATTGAAATAGTGCTCTTTTTTTTTTTCTGTTTTATATCAAACATGCAGGTAGAGGTGGAAGCCTAGTCAAACTAGGAGAGAATAAGTGGAAAAGCTAACATATGCTTTGGAAGTTAAGCAGATGCTCTCAATACTCTCTAAGTTTGCAGTGAAAGGTGACCACGTGATGTCCAACCAAATATTTAATGTGATTGTCATAATTCTCTGGCAGTGATGGTACCACATTACAAAATACCACAAAAGTGACAGGCTCTTTGTTTCTTAAACTATCAGGTACACCTATCACAACCAGAAATAAATGACATCAGATTCTTCTTTCCCCATGTGAATACTCATTTCTAGTTTAGGATTAAGTCCTAATACCATTAAAACTGAAAAAGTGAAAGAATATGAATTTTTTCTTTTTTTTCAGTAATTAAATATAGAACCTTAAAAATAATGCAGTGTTCCCTTGAAGAAAATCAGGATAATAAACTCAGAATTAGTGCTGCTATGTAGTCAGTTGAAGAGGTCAATAACTAACGATCCCAGGTTTGAGGGTGAAAATTGGAATCTTTATTGAACATGTGAAAAGCAATATAAGGGTTTGGGGGCAGGACATGTTAATGAGGAGGATGGGTTATGCTAACTAGGGGATGGATTATGCCAACTAAAAGATTACACAATTTTCTGCTAGTTACACAGTTGGTTAATATTTTCCCTTAGATAGGACCACATGGGGGGAAAAGAACAAAGGGGTTTCCACATGGTCTGATAACATCATCACAAAGTCTTTCCATATCTTGCTGCAGGAGACAGGCCAATCAACATAGTTAAATATCAATAGGTCTTGTGAGGAAGGTCCTCAGAGTAAGGAGTTTCTCCCAGCTCCTGCTGTCCTTGGCCTGCTACATAATCTCATCAGCTCCTTCTCTGCTGATAGCTGAGCTCCAGATCCCAACAGTCAGCTAAACTTTGTAACACTCAAATTATGCCTACACAATGTTCAGTTATGTGGCTCTATCTCTTCTACAAGTTTTGTGGATATTTAAGAATTTGACATCCCTTTAATATTAATCTCTTTCTGTTCTAAGTAGACAATGAAGTGTAGCCTCATGGTTCAGACCAGCTAAAGACAAAAGGTAAAGCATGAATACTAGATACAGAAATCAGATTTTCAAGTATTAAATCCAGTAGGTTATGAATGAGCCATAAGATGCTGCTGAAAAGTAGGAGACAGAGAGAAGCAGCAGAACAAAGACTGCTTTTAGGAAACTAATGTCAGAAGCAATACTTTAATTCTGTCCTCACAATTCTTAGGTCCTCATTCAGACTGCAAAAACCAGAACCTAAACTATACAAGTTTAGATTGGTGAATAAATGAAATATAATACAGAATGGTGGGAAAACGGCATTCCTCATATTTGCAAGAGGAGAACAGTCATTATTGGCAATAGAGCATGGTGTACACTTTTTGTAACTATGTGACCAATACATCTGTTCTTGAACAGGCAGCAGTTATGAGTATTGAGGCCATGTTACTGAGAACACAGCTGTGCTGGGCAGGGCACGTCTCAAGGATGAGACGCCTCCCTAAGATCTTGCTCTATGGTGAACTTGCCACTGGCTGCCGCATGAGAGGAGCCCCGAAGAGAAGATACAAGGACTCCCTGAAACAACATCTCAGCCTTGGCCACATCGATCAACACAACTGGTCTACTCTGGCCTCCAATCGGGAGGCCTGGAGACACACCATCTATAACGCAGCTGTCTCCTTTCAGAAAGCACGCAGGATCACTCTCGAGGAGAAAAGACAATACAGAAAGAATCATGTCTTGCAGAATACACCACCTAAGGAGTCTTTCTGTTGTGCCTTTTGCAATCGGACATGTCTATCTCATATTGGCCTTATTAGTCACCAGCATGCTTGTGACAAATGTGGATAGAGCCTTCCCAAATCTTCGTTCGCGAAGCCTAGCCATGATGAAAAGCTTACTAAAGCAAGAAAGAGAACAAGTGCTCTGTAGTACAATCTCATTGTTAAAAAACAGCTGGGAAAAAATATGTTCAATGAACATGTATAAATTAACATATATACATCACACCTTTACCTTAAAAATTAAATCTGACAACCCATATTACTGCCTGAAGTGAAGAAGTATCAGAACAAGCAAAGCATACTATGAATAAAATTGAAGCAATGAATGCTTCAATTATTGCAAAGTTTTGCAATAATCGTATTTAACCTTATGTGAATATTAACATTACGTACATATTAACATTACGTGCTATGTCTGTCTGCTTCATTCTCCAGTTTATGATATATTTATAGAATGAACAAGCCTTCAGTTCAGTTACTTTTGCAAGCATCCCCAGTGAATGCTGTTTAAAAGGGTGACTAGTTTACTTTTCTACTTTTGCTAATGTACCTCGTCGTCAAACCTAGGAAGAAGTTCTGCAAGCCTTAATTTGAATTTGTGGTCATCAGAGTCATTCAGAAACACCACTATACCAATAAAATTGATTAATTTTAATTTATTTGATTTGTTGCATAGTTTTTAGTAGAGGAGCTATTTGCTTAAAAGGACAATGTCTGAAAATGCTAGATAGAAAAAATTCTAAACAGTTAATGCTGGAGATACAACACAGAAATCTAGAAGTTTTGGCTAATGGAAGCTTAACAGTAAATCAGCAGATTACTTTTAAAGATAGTGACTTCATACTTGTCAGCACATTTAATTGAACCTTAAACATCAGTGTTGGTAAAAATTTTCAGTGTCATCCAGTTTGGCCTTTCTTTAGTGTTAACTTTATAGCATGTTATTCTAATACATTACATTATCATTTTGTCCAAAAGTAGTCTATTTTTAAAGCATTTAAGCGGGTCCAATGAGGATAGGCTGTTATGCATTTGCTTAACAGTATCCATGAATTAAAGAACTGTGAAATCAGCTTGACAAACACCTGGTCCCTCATCTAATTTAGAAAATTTTTCTTCACTTTCATGCTTAAAGTCTGGGGACAATATAGTTTTTTAAAAGACTACTGGACAGTAAGGAAGAAGGCCACAACACATCCTTATTATTCCAAACGGGATGAGAAATTAACTGTTAGTTTTGTGTTTAAGTGGAAAAAGCCAGCATTTACTAGTCAAAAATTTCCAAAATAGATGTTTTTACTAGCATATCAAAAATGTGTCACAATTGTTTTGGCAATAGTAATTGGCATAAATCCAACTAGCCAGTTCAAGTAATGTGAATATGAATAAAATTACCATCATGAATTACTTTCAAAATGCCAGATTCATCAGTTTAACAGCCAACTTCTGTCGTTTCAAATCATTAGCTCATTTCAAACATAGCTCTTAGAAAAAATTCCCAAATTCATAGGTAACATATGTTTTATTTCAGTCTGGCTATATCTTGGAACATCAAATAAAATCAGCATTTCAAAAGGATACTGGAGATATTTGAACGAATCCATCATATCACCACCTCCCTTTTGCTTAGATTTCATATAAACATAAAGAGATGAGTTCAAGTGTCCAGAAAGCCCAACTTTCAGTATGTTCTTCATATTTTAAAGAAAGCATATGTTAAGAAGAAAATGCCATCAGCTTTGTAATCTTTAGGGTAGCACCAAAAGCTTTCAAGCCAATAATACTTGTGTACTTAGGAGAATTAAAAATTTTAAATGTTTTCAAAATATGCTGAAATATGAAATAATGCAGATGACACACTGTATGCACCTGATGTGAATCACTGAAACACTTTGCTGTTCTTTTCTGTGTTGCATGTGGCTAATCAAGGGGGGACGGAGAGGGAAGTAGTATATTTTTTTCAGACAGATACAGCAAAACACATCAGCACAGATAAATACAGGAATTTCTGAAGTTTTCTGCTGGTCAGCTTAGACCTTAGACTATGAGGTCAAAGAGTATGACTAGCACGGGGAGGGCTTTTGTTTCTCCTGATAAATAAGAAGCAAGAGGAAGAAGTCTTGACTGGCACATTTATAACCTAACAAAAAAAGTGCAAGGGGTAACTGCTCAGTAACCCAGGAAGATCCAGTGATACCAGCTCAGGTTTATTTAGCGATGTATCCATGTGCTATCCTTGCATATAAATAGCATCAATGTATCTATTTATATAAATGGCTACCCAGGACTATATTTTGTGATACTTTTGTTTCTCCACTTACTAAATGATAGGAAGTAAAGAAACAGTAAATACGTTTGCAGAGATGCAGAGGAAAATCTTCTGTGCCCCTGTTAGGCATGCTGGACATTGCAGTAGGGCTGGACACATGGTGATACATTTGCTGCTTTGATTTTCTGTTGCAATATTGCATATATTTTGTAAATTGTAGATATATTCCTATGAAGGCACTTTCTAAAAACCATAACAGGGACTATATATTACATTTAGGCGCTTGTTACAGATCAAGATTATGTACATGCAGTTGATACCAAAGCAGTAGTATATGAAATCAGAAATAAAACATATGAAGAAGTATGCAACAGGGATTACCAAAGGTGACAGAGATTTTACCCACAGTAAATTGCAACATTTGAAGAAGTTGTGCTATGAATTTTACATTAATAAATACTCTTTGATTAGTTCCGAGGTTTGTTTATAGCAGTTGATTAGTTATAACAAGTGTGTAAATATTAGAGGGAAAATATGTAAAATGTTAAAAACAAGAATAAACATGAACAAAATTTAAATGAAACATAAGAATACTTTTCAGCAGAGATGTATTTTCAACTTTGAAAAATGTCCTTATTTGTATCAGAGTATATAACCATGTTATTTTCTAAAGCTTATACAAGCCAATGGCTAAAAAATGAACAATTTATAGAAAGGGTCACACTAATATAAATTTATAGTGGCATTTTATGCATTGCTAACAAGATTTATCTAGTATTTTGCTATCTACTGCATTTCTTAACGTCTTGGAAAATGTTACATCACATAATTCTACAGAAGGAATTATAATTAAAAAAAAAAAAACACAAACCAACACTGTTATTTCCTATGCAAAACCTAATATCTCCTCTTGTAGGGAATTGTTGGCAAATGTAGAAACACTAAATAGCTGAAAATATGGATCTCTATATTAAATAATAACTATGCCTAATAGTTACTATGTATCAAAAAAGAGAAGTGGGCTAAAAATATTACATAATTGACATCTAATCTAAATCAGACACAAACAGTGCCACGCAAGCATCCTAACATGAGTAAATATTCAGACTTCAAGCACCGCAAGCACTTAAGCTTATCTTTTGTTAATGTAGTGGATTACAAATAGAATCAGGGAGCACAAGTAGAGAAGGTCTTTTTGTGCCGAGTACTATGTAAGAAGGTAAGAGTGGAGAGCAAAAAAACCAAACCAAAAAATATGCTTAAAGTTAACTTACATTCCCTTTTATCTTTGTGATATAAGAGTAATTCCATGTAATCCACATGAAAATATTTTCCACATATTCACCTTCAATTCCTTCAATTTCTTCAACAAGCTGTTTTGCTGTAATTTTCAGACTTTTGTCTAAATGCATTTATTTACAAATAACACTATAAATGGAAAGAGGCAAAAGAAAGCAATAGTTTGTCCATAAACATCTAATTGATGCAATTTTGTGAAATTGATATGAAGCTCTTCTTATTGTTTAAAAGGTGCAGATTTTCTGCAAGTGACTTAGCCTTATGATGCTGCCAGCTGTGGCAAATTCTCTTACATCATGTGCATGCAGCTGTGGAGCCTTCCCAGTTCAGTTGGTCCTCTGGTCCTTTTCTGTTTAAAGAATATTTTTCATGTGCAAGTACTCCTGTAGCCTTTTAAACTTGAACAGATGTGAAATGATTAATTGTATTTTCTCCAAAAGGGATTTTCATAATTGTCCTTACACTTATTCCTTATAAAATATAATTATGATAGATATTATTAGCAGCTTGCTGAAGATGAGACTGACCATTTTTTTTGTCAGCTGTTGACAAAGAAAGAGGAAAGTGACAAAGCAGGCATGAAGCAGAGACAGGTGTTTTGGTGTTTTGTTTTGCCTTTTACAATTTCCATACTACTTATAAGCCATCACCACATATCCTACTCTTATAGCTGTGCAGGACCTTTACTGAATTCAATCACCTTTCATTGAAACAATCATTTATCCCTTTGTACCTTATTATACTGGTGAAATCATACCTGACATGGAAAGTATCTGGCATTTTTGTACAATTCTTGAGATTTCTTACGACAAATCAAGACATTTAAATTTAAATTGTTTATTTTAATTTAAAAAAAAGTATATATTTAAATTTGTTAGAATACTGCCAATAAATTCGATAGTGTTCTCTACATTGAGCTGGAATGGGTAGAAAAATCCTACACTTAGTTAAAATATAAAGACTTGCTACCAGCTCATGGAGCATTTTAATGAATAACCCTTTTGCTTCCTGAAGTTTGTAAGAGACACGGCTGTGGATTAAGTTTTTGTAGGCTGTGAAACAATTGTTTTATCAGTCTTTAGCATGTTATACCTGACCACAAGATAAGAAATTTTAGCAGATGGTATATTGTTTGCCATTTTTAAGTAATAGAAGAATATAAATCTCTGTAAGTTTCTTTTCAGTATTTCACCTGTAAATACCCTTTTTGTAACATGAGAAATCATAGACCATGAAATACATTTTACATCAATGTTACGCAGCCAACTAAATCCGGTGAATGTTCATAATCTCAGTTCCTGAAAAGTCTTTCAGTTTCCACGTGGTTCAATGTTTTATTTTTCTAAAGGTAGTTTTAAATTAAAAGGGAAGCCTCTGGATTGCATTTAGTTAAAATAATTTATTTAAGACTGTTACTAACATTTAAATTCCTAAACATTACCCATTCAAAAAAATGTCTGCTTTCTTTCAGCCATTTATGTAGTACTTTTCTCATATTTCTCAATATCAGGGGAGGGGAGGGGAGGAGCTTTGATGAAGCTGTCACCATCTTATTCTGAAGATATATATTCTGTTTGTTAGATTTCTGTGGCAGCAGAATGTCTTTTTATTTTCTGTTTTTTTGAGATTTCCCTTTTTATACACAATGTTTTAGAAATAAATTATTAAAGTTTTTATTTAAAAAGAATATTTCAATATGGTTTGGGGTTTTAATTTCAAATATTTATTTTTTTTTTAGCCCAAACTGTTATTTTCAGCTTTCAGGTAACCAAGTATAGAATCACAGAATCATAGGATGGTTTGGGTTGGAAGGGACCTTGGAGATCATCTTGTTCTAAGCCCTCTGCCATGGGCACCTTCCACTAGACCAGGCTGTTAAAAGCCCCATTCAGTCTGGCCTTGAAATACTTGTAAAGTACTTTATATTTAAAACAAAGCACTTCGGTTTTTTGGCTGTTTCTTTTAAAATGAGTTCGATTAAAAGAAAATAAACCAAAAAATGAAACAACTCTAATAATAGCAATTTACACAGCTTCAGTTTGCTGGATTTGTGCCTTACTCAGGCTTCGACCAAAACACATTCTCTCACTGCTTAGAATCTTAAGCAAAGTTTATTCACCAGGGATGATTTCTTATAATGACGTTACAGAAATAATTGTGCTATGATCACATGTGCTTATTGCTTGCAGGTTGTATCATGTCCCCATTATTTTATTTCTTCTATAGACTATTCCCAAAACCTCTAGTGCATGCATGAAGTTGCTTATCTGAATCTCTAAACTAAGAACACTGTGTGCTTGTGTAAATGCACATAGTTTGAATATGTATGTATAGAGCATACCTTTGTATATATACATACAAGTACTCATGCAAGTAACAGAGTAATGATACAAGCATTCAAGAGGGCCAATTTTATGGAAGAATGCGATCAATAACACTATATCTAAGCTAAGTGCTTGGAGATGACTACTCAAAAGATTATATATTTTAAATAATTTAAAATAATTTCACAATCATCACATGAAATGAAGTATTTTTAGCATTACTATAAATTTTTAAGAAAATCAAGAGGCCCAAGGAAGTATCTTATGATCACAGTGCTAGCAATATTTTCATTCAGCAAATACATATGATTTACCTGCATATAATTACATGATAGAAATACATCTAGTAAAATTATCTTGCTCTTCACATCATGTTCTGCTTGTTCCCTCTCTTCACCCTCCCCTTTTTATTTCAATTTAAAAAGGCTTTCCATAATGAATGCTGAAAACCCAATGTAAATACTTTAAAGGATCAAACTTTGAAATGTGGTTACTGTGGCATATGTGTGTTCTGTAAATACAAACACAAGATATATCTGCTGAGAAATTATATTTGATAATTTGACAGCTTTGTGCCTTAAGAGTATAAAAAATTCATATTTTGTCAACAAGAAACTTCTTCCATTTGGTAAGAAGGGGCTACTATGATAGCATAAAAAGATTAATATTTTGAAAACATAAGATTATTATGGCAGTAGTATAATCCCCTTCTTAATGCATTGAAATTGTTAAAAATACCCATTTTTTTTCTTTTACAAGAATTCCACTCAGTTCATAACTTGAAATATAAGCTTAGGGGAACCGGGAAGCTGACTTTTATTGGCAGGTTTTCTTCAAATTTAAGCAAACAATGGTCTGCTAAAAAGTCTTGTTGATTCATGTTCATAACAAATTAAAACCACTGCTCTCTGGCCTGTAGCTAGAATACCCCAGTTTTCTGTGAGGACCAAAGAAAAAGTGAATTCAACAAGCCCAGAAGTCTAGCACCTGCTTCATATTCTATTTTCAAAAGTTGGTACCTGGTTGTTTAACCTGGCCTCCTGGTAATCCAGGATTACCAGGAACAGACTGAAAATGGAACAACCAATTGGAGCAGAGATACCATCTGAAAGAAGAACAAAATAATCTGTATATAAAAATTTATATGATCCAACAAATCAATTTCAGACTAGCAAAGAGGTGAATAAAAAAAACAAAGAGGGGATAAAGACACATGTACAGGATCTCTGTTCACAGTATTCTTCATTGTTAGTCATTCAGGTCTTTCACTGCTGTATTGCAACTCTGTACAGAAAGGTTAGTGTGAAATAAAGAAATAAATAATTTGTTTATGCTTGGAACAGAAAGACTAGTAATTTGCCCTCGTTCATTCCAAACAAGGTAATATTACCTAAAGCAGTGTAACTAATATTTATATCCAGAAATGATAAAGCCAGAAATACTAAGAAGAGACAGGTAAGTGAAATGAGGACTGAGAATACTGGAAATCAGTCATGCAGCCAAGGTAAGAGGTAAAAGAAATTCCCTGATAGCACTCCTGAATAAATTGGAAAAAGCTTTACTTTCTCTGCTTAGCTCAAATTCACTCTTTAAACTGTTAGCTGAAAAAAGATAATAAACAAAGGCAAATTTCATCTGGTTTTGGCCCACTACAAAGACTGGTGGCTCTACAGAACAGCTTGCTAAGCTCTGGAATGTGGTATTTTAATGGCCAGTCTTCGCGAGCGAAGATTTGGGAAAGATCATTAACCCTTCGAGCCTGCGCAGTGGATTTTTTAGGTGAGACACAGCGTGCGCTGAACTGAGCCCACCCTTTAATCCTGAGGTTCATCTGCCGGGGCCAAGCACGCTTGGACAGTGGCAGTGAGGGTCTCAGAACGTAGGTTTGTTTAGAGTGACCTTCTCTTAGATGGATGGCCACACAGGGCTGACGAGCTCCATCTGCCCGGGGGGCCGGGAATCGAACCCGGGTCGCAGCGGTGAGAGTCCTGCACCCTAACCACTAGACCACCAGAGGCTCTGGAATGTAAAACTGAAGAGAATATCTATAAGAAGTTAACTTCAAAAAGCTGTACATTAAATACATTTTAAAATCATGCTGATTAATTTACTCAACATGCATACACATGGAAAACTGTAAACTGTATTTCAAGATACATTATTAGAGTAGTTTCTAAATAGGGGGTTGATTAAGCAAAAATATGACATGATGAAATGTCTTAATATACCTCATATTTATGGTAGATTTTTTCCACTCCTTTTTGCTTTGGGAAGTTAAATTCTACAGTGCAAATATTGTTTTAAAAATTACGAGGCTTTAGTTTTCAAACTAACCCAGTAGAATAATGTAAATTGTAATTTACGTAATGCAAGGAAAGAACTGAGGAATTTTCTTCTACATAGTATAATTACAAAAGGAATTGGCCTATTACATTATTTTTCATTAATCTGTTAGTCTGGCAATAGGCAAAAGCTTATGGTATGGAAAGAAAAAAACAAACAGACACAAAAGCTGTGTGAAAAAACTTACATGATCTGAGCACAATCTATATAGTATCAACTTTGTGGATCCTCCAGTGATGGTTTAGTCAAATGCTTAGCAGGCTAGTGAAAATAATATTTGGCAAATTATTTGCCCAACTTCCTGCTGACATTGTTTTGTAGGGTACATAAGCTAAGGACGGCACTATTCAAGAGATAAAGCAAAAAGACCGCTATAAACCTTGTTGTGTAAGATACACATGATGTCTGAAGTGGAAGTAACAAAGCAGGGAGGATGCAAAAAAAGACATGTAAGAAAACAGTAACACATGGAAATAATTGGTTGTGACATGTATATTCAACTGAACTGCACATTTTTGTTGCTGCTATAATCTAAAAAATATTTATGTGTACTGGGAACTTCCTTGGGATTATGCGCATATGTATCTGCAACCAGGAAACTCATGAAGACATGTGTTCACAACTTTTAGTGGAATAGAAAACACCAATTTTGTGAACACTTTTTATGAATGTATACCTGCTCTTACTAATTTTCAAAAGCAAAACACATTTCAAAGCTAAAAATCAAGAAAATGCCTTCAGAAAGTTTAACTGGTTGGCCTTTGCCAGTCATGACCAAGTCCTACATTGTAGCTTTGGTCAGAGATGTGAGGAGAACAAGGGAAGATGTAACAGCACTCTGTGATGCTGCAATACAGTGATTCAGGGAGGATTTGATTAATTCCTTAAGACAGGAGAAAAAAAGTGTCACTGTAGGATGGTCTGTATCTTTCTAATTCAAATGACTCACAGAAGACATAAGAGTGACAGAGGAAGGTTCTCCCATGTAATGATGAAATTCACACCTGCCAGACTTGTGACTTTGTGTCTCTGCATGAAGAACTTTAAAAGTTTCGATTTCATCTTGGTCCAGGTTGGGAGCATTTTTCTTAATCTCAGAATTCTCATGACAGAAATATAATTTATCTGCCAAGTATATAAAAATCATAGAATCACTGAGGTTGGAAAAGACTTCCTAGATCATAGAGTCCAATCTTTGACCGAACTCTGAGTTGTTCAGTCCATGTCCAGTCTTAGAGTCCAGAAGACTCTAAGCCATGTCCAGTCTTTCCTTGAACTCTTCCAGGGATGATGACTCCACCACTTCCCTGAGCAGCCTGTTCCAATGCCTGACCACCCTTTCAGTGAAGAAATTCCTCCTCATGTCCAACCTGAAGTTACCCTGGTGCAACTTGAGGCTCTTTCCTCTTGTTCTGTCACTAGCTGCCTTGGAGAAGAGACCCCCACCTTGCTATAACCTTCTTTCAGGTAGTTACAGAGAGCAATGGGGTCTCCCATGAGCCTTCTTTTCTCCAGGCTAAACAGTTCCAGCTCCTTCAGCTGCTCCTCATAGGACATGCAATCCAGACCCTTCCCCAGCTCCACTGCCCTTCTCTAGACTTGCTCTGGCACCTCAAGTCTTTCTTGAAGTGAAGGGCCCAGAACTGGACACAGGATTTGAGGTGCAGCCAGTGCCGAGTACAAGGGGAATAGTCACTGCCCTGATCCTGCCCACACCATTTTGATGCAGGCCAAGATTCATACTGCTGGCTCATGTTCACCCGGCTGTCAACCACCACACCCAGGTCCTCTTCTGCTGGGCTGCCTTCCAGCCACTCTTCCCCCAGCCTGTAGCATTGCAATGGGGTTGATGGGATCCAAGTGCAGAAACAAGCACTTTGTCTTATTGAATCTCATACAGCTGACCTTGGCCCAGTGATCTAACCTGTCCAGATGCCTCTACAGAGGCATCTGCTTCCTACATCCAGCAGATCAACACTCTGCCCAATTTAGTGCTGTCTGCAAACTTATGGAGGGTAGACTTGATCCCCTTGTCCACACCATCAATAAAGATATTAAACAGGATTGGGGCCCACAACCAAGCCTTGGGGAATCCTGCTAGCAACCAGCTGCCAACTGGATGCAACATATTTGCTACCACTCTCTGGGCCCGGCCATCCAGCCAGTTTTCAATCCAGTGGAGAGTGCACCTGTCCAAGCTGGGGGCTGCCAGCTTCTCCAGCAGAATGTCACAGGAGACAGTGTCAAAGGCTTTGCTGAAGTCCAGGTAGACACATCCACAGCCTTTCCCTCATTTACCAGGCAGGTCATAAAAGGCGATCAGCTTGGTCAAGCAGGACCTGCCTTTTCTAAAACCCATGCTGGCTGGGCCTGATTCCCTGGTTGTCCTGTATGTGCTGCATGACGACACTCAAGATGATCTTTCCATAACCTTGCCAGACACTGAGGTCAGGTTGAGAGGCCTGTAGTTCCACAGATCCTGCTTCCGCCTCTTCTTGTGGATATCACCTTGTCCAACCTCCACTCATCTGGGACCTCCCCAGTTAGCCAGGACGGATGATAAACGATGGAGAATGGCTTGGAGTCCACTCTCTGGAAGTCCAAAGTAGAGGTTTTGCTGACCATCCAAATACTACATACGAAATTTTGGAAGATGCCCAAAAAACCCCAGATACAGTGGAGTCTATAGTATCTGGAAAATTACTATTACTTAATGCCATTTTCAGCATTTGAAGCAGGAATCTGTAGGCTATTAACTTCTTTGCAGCTGCTTGCACATTTCAGAGAACATGCTGCTATGCAACAGCATTAGATCAATGCTGATTAGGACAGATCTGAGAGAGATAAAAAATGTAAAAATTCATTGCTATATTTGAACTTCTGAACTTCGTATTTCTAAAGATCAGAAATCAGCACAAAGTTCAGCGCTTTCAGAAAAAGCTTAATTCCTTCACAAACAGCCACCAAATAAATAAATAAATAAACAAATGAGACCATGAAGCTAAAGTTAGTGCAATGTTTCTCTCTTTTTTTTTGAAATACTAATTTTCTCTATATTTCTGCTCAAGGTAAACAGCATTCTTACTACATAATTGTGGAGCATCATGTGTATTTTATTCTAGGATAAAAATATTAAAAGAATAAACTGTCAAAAATGTATTGAAATTGTTTTAATTATTCAGTATTTTTAACAAACATGACAAATTCAGAAATGACAGAGAGCCTTAGGATCATAAAACCTAATGTATCTGCTGCAGCTGGCACTTGCAATGTCTATTTCATCATAAACAGCAGTTTTTCTGATTCTGAAGTATCTGAAACAGCCACAGATATGGCTGAAACCATGAAGATAGAAGTGGGCACTGTGTAAAAGTATTATTTTTTGTCTACTTACACCATCTTTTAGTGACTGGGTCACTTCACAGGAAGAGATGAAGTGCTTGTAATGGCTACATAAAGATTCTTATGAGCATAAGAACCTTTGATAGATGGCAGGATCCCAGAAGATAAGAGGCTCAAGTACTAATTGCCGGATGGCTGTGGAGCCAACCAAGGATTGCTGGTCATAACATGCCATGAGAAAGAATAAGATATGGCTGGAGATGGGTCCATGCAAAGAGTCTTTATCTTGAAGGAATATATTAAATCCATGGAAATATAAGTAAATTGAAAAAGTAAGTTATGCAATTATTTCAAAGATGAAAGTATTTTTAAGACTAAAGGCATTTTGCTTCATGAAACCAGCTGAAATAAAAAAAAAGAAGGCATGAGGATAAAAGGAACAAGACATATGTGCACAGAAAGTTGGATGAAACAAAAACATAAAAAGAGTAAATGAGTTCCCAGGAAAGTTTAAGAAGGTGTTAAGGCTGTTTAAAAGCTTGTTTTGTCAATAACAAAAAAACCCTCAAACATATGAAAGAAAATAAAGGATGGAATTCTCAGTTTCTGATAATCTAATTTTAAGTATATTCATAGAAGCTTTGTAGCAATGATATTAATCAGCACAGATTTATTTGTTTATGACAGAAGAAAATTATGTGCTGTTTCTAGATTAGTACTCTCAATATCCATAAATGGTATTGCAGATCATAAAGCTGTTAAGTATGTAAAAATCAGTGTTTACTAGACAGACATATCAACTGTGGAAATTATTAAACTCAACAATTTTTCACAAAGGGAATATTAAGTACAAGAGAGCCATAATTAAAAAGGTTTGTGGAAATATCATATTAAAATATTTAAGTGTGCTTCAATGTAAAGAAAACAAATAATAAAAAAAAAACAAACACCAGAAAAAGTTGTAGGAACACAACTAGAACTCTATTTGGTACTACTAAGTTACACATCGGTGCATGGCAAAATGGAACTGGCACCCGCTGGAAAGTTGTGTAGAAATCTGAGGCTACTTGACTTTGTAATAAATTATGTTCAAAATAAGAGGTTAAATATTTAGAAGAAAAGTTTAATAGACATATTCTATGACAGAAATTAATATAACTTGAGCCTTCCCATATGACAGTACACATGTAAGATATGAAGAAGACAGTACATCCGTGCTATTATACAAGTATCTACTCGCAAAGCACGTAGATACACTTAAAAGGTGGACAATGAATGACATAAAAGTAATTTAATAGAACAGAATAAATTTTCATATTCTTTTGCAAAAGGAGAAGGGAAATTTCTGAGCCTAGCATTGCTGATACAAAAGAGGGTTTGTATTAACTGCTGGTGAATGCTGCAAGGTGGAAATACATGCACAGATCCATACAAAGCTTGGAACTATGACCTCAGTTTGCTGGATGTAGGCCAATATTTCAAGCAAGCATCATTTTTACCCTTCTTTTATATTCTTTCCTGGGTAAAATACTAAAACATTTTGCCGATGGGGAACGGCTACCTCATGGTCAGCAATTTGCATGCCAGATGAGATCAAATCAAAGCATGGGAATTGTTGACACATGTTGTGCTACAATCAAGTATTTTTTACCTGGAGTACTCATTCAGTTAGCAAATATAAAGATCTGTGGACCATGGGGAAAGGTGAAACTCCTTCAGCATTTCAGGAGAATTTGACATTGGTCCTGAGAAACAATATTCTTGTTCACTGCTTTCTTTAGGCTCGTTGTACTAATTTTAGTTTATCTATTCTGTATTAAAGACTCAACTTACTATGAGCTCAGTTTTCATTAACAAAAAACTTACCTAAACACACACAAAAAGAAAAACATCAAAGTAACAATTAACTAGGAGCCAATGTGTACTGCTTCTGAACAACAAATTGTAAGGCTCAGCATGTGACAGTTAATGGTCTCCATGTAGGTTGTGTGATACAGCATACAATGCAACGACAAGCCCAGTTTTTCCCTTTTAACTGCTATTTCTATAACATCCTTATCTGTCTAAATTTGCCGAGTCTCTCTTTCTTTATGTTGTGGTAGTGAAGCAGATTGCTGATATTATGAGAAATAAAATAGGGTTTTTATTATAAAACAAAATTATAGGCGCATCGTGAAGTTGTAAGGTATCCAGTTCCAAACTGGACTGGGTACCAGGGTTCTTTTGCGGCCGGGATAAGGGAAATATAAAGTTCCTAAAAATGAAAATCTTTCTGGGCCATTTGGCAAATTTTGTACACAGGAGTTTCTTTTCTCTCTTTGGGCTAAGAACAAGGCAAGATCCATCATTTTCGACAGAGGATGCCTCGCAGCTAATTGGAAGGAAGGGAAAGCCCCTCTTCAGAGAAAAGAAACCTTTTTAGGAAAAAATGAATATATTAAACTTATCTGAAAAAGGGTGGGATTTTGTAAAACTATAAAATGCATGAAATTAAACTCAAGGGGTCTTTCTTCCTGGAAACTTGGTGTGACCCAGTGCACTGAATAAATTCTTCCTTGTTGATATTTGTTTCATGAGTTTATGCCATCTTTCTAAATTCAAAGGAGGAATTTTTTCCCACAGTAGCGTAGTACCTAGTGCAACGTCTTCTGCAGACATTTTGCAGATAATTTCCTCAAGCACAACAGAGACAACACATATAGGACAGAGCTACTCTGTAATTTACTTCTGGATAACAAATCATCAATTTTGTCCCTTCTCTAACAAAATCAAAATAATTTTCATCTCCTGGATAGATTTTTAACTGTGCTATTACAATATTATCCAATAATACTAGTATCATGCATATTTAATTTTATTTCAGAGATAAAACATTTTCTGGAAGGAAGAGGAAGATAAACTGACACAAAATGAAACAATTCTTCATGTTAAAAATACCCAGCATGAAAACTCAGTTGTGAGGAAGGTAAATTAAAACGTATGCATTTATCCAATCATTTTAAATACCATAATTACACTGACTGCTCATCAAAAGACTTTTAAGACTCATTAAAACTGTAAAACATTTCTCATTAAATATATATTTAATGTAATGTATCTACATAGTACTTTAAATCATACAAAAAAAATTCTGGTGAAAAATCTAGTTGAAGTTTAGGTAAGAATTACAGCTTAATTATGGGGGCACAGTGGTTTCCTTTTAGTTAAAATTGAATATTACCATGATGTATCCATCTTTAGCCTGAACTTGTGCATAAAATAGTCAATCTTCATGAAATTGCACATGCCAAATATTCTTTCGGATCACACAGTCTCAAGTCCTCCAGGATTTACATCAGTCCCTATATTCTGATCTGGCTTTAATGTTTCTCAGTTTTACTAGCCGCATTGCTTTTCTCAATCTTACTAATAAAATTGCTCCCTTTATTCTTCCAAGTGGTGTCACTTTGGTGTGAGATTAACTCATTTTGAGCACTGGACCAATAGACTTTCACAAGTCTCCCAACCTGGTCTTCAACCAGGTTCCATAGGTTAAAGCTGCTCAACACCGTATGCAAACATTCTCCATTAGAATCTGAACACATTCACTGCTATTCATCATTAAAGTTGGAAGGGATCTCTAGAAGTCATCTAGCCCAACCCTGCACTAAAACCAAGTGTAACTATATCAGTTTGCTCAGGTCCATGTCCAGTGAAGTCTTGACTTTCTAAGGACAGAAAGTCCACAGCATCTTTGGGCAACTGCTCCAGTGTTTGGTGTCCCCCAAATCCAGCATAAATATATGTAGCTATCTGCAGCCTTTGTTGGACTGTATATCATTGTTGGACTGTATATCATTGCTAACTATATATAGATTTGTTAACTATTTTTTTTCAGATTGTAGATCTAGTTCTAGCAAACTAGGCAATATGAAGCTATGGAAGAGCTTTCTATGAGTAAAAAAGGAAGACATTTCAAAGTCTGGCTTTTTTTAATATCTTTTTGATGAACACGAGCAATTAAATCTGTAGCTTTGTTTAAGGATGCAGAAATCCAGTGTGGAAGTCTTCACTGGCATTTGGCTCCCTCCTGTGATCTGATGAAACAAGGGAAAACCCAGGAAGCAAACATAAACAAGGAGAAGCTTCCTTGCTGTGTCTCACTTGCAGGAAAGTAAGGGAACACCACCTACAGGACAGCTAAGGATAACCTTTTGCGAAAAGAACCTATTCAAAAGAAGCTGAAACTTCTAGAGTTTCAGGGGTATAAGAATAAAGCATCTGGATATGATGGTAAAAGAAGACAGACATGCCAACATGGAAAAGGGAGAAAGTTTGTACATAGGTAGGGGCAATACTACATTGATCTGTGACAATGGGATGAGGAAACATATGTCTTTCTGTCTTTGAGGTGCTCAGAAGGAGATATGGTTAAAGGACTTCTAACTGCCTCCTTATAAGAGAATTGGCAATGCAGTTCTTCAGCTTTCTGTATGGAGATTTCCAGTGGCACAATAAATGCATACATTTGATTTTTTAATATAATCTTCTCAAAACAGCAACATAGAGAAATGTATCTCTATTTAATAGATTGCAAAAACAAGACAGAGAAAGATTACTGAGGCCCAGAGTTCATAGTCTTCTTAACTGGTGCACTCTAGTTTTCACTGAAGAAGCAAAGGAACAAAATAATCCTTCAGCTCAGTTTTTTTCCTTGTGCTCTACCTGTTCTCTTTGCTGCAAGTGATTTCATTAGAAATACATAGACATTAAATTAATAAAGATCACTGTGGACAGTTCTACTTTGTTTTTAAAGGGGTGACTAACAAGATGTTTCCTCTGGCTTCCCCATCCCTCCTGGTCATAGTCTCAGGTGAGCTTCTCTAAAACTGCACAATACTGGAGGGGAAGCTGGTGTGGCAGAGATTAATTTCCAGAACTCAATTTCAAAAGAAGGATTTTTAATAAGGAGTTTCAGCAGATGGATATTGTGAGAGGCCAGAAGTTTTTTCCACCTTTTCTGGCTCTTGAGTGCCTGTATTCCAGCAGTAAGAGCTCTCCATCCAGCCTGAACAAAAGGAGGGATACCACCAAACGTATCTCACTAAATGGGCACTGTTAGAAGCTTCTGACATTTTTGACAAAATAAGATAGCCATACAAAGTAAGTCTTGAACTATTTTGTAGGATTTTCACTCCACACTGTTTGCCAACTATGTGATTGTCAGTTTCACATGGGGTGTTTGTTATTTTCCTCTCCTCAATGATCTATGTTTGAAATTCACAGACTCATAGAGTGGTTTGGGTTGGAAGGGACCTTAAAGATCATCTCACTCCAGCCTCCCATCATGGGCAGGGACACTTTCCACTAGACTAGGTTGCTCAAAGCCCCAGCCATCAAACTCCTGCCCTTGACATTCCTTTTTTTCTTCTCTTCCCTCTCTTTCTCATCAGTCTTTTCTCCAAATGCTCAAGGAGCAAACAAGAAGTTAGACCTGTCTCCCTCTATATACATCTTCTGTGTGTCCTTCCAAACAGAAGGGTAAAAATGGTACAAAAAGAGCTACAGATCTGAAGAAATAAAAATGAGCTGCAGTTTTAGCAATCAGCACCTGTAATAGACTACATAAATTCTAATGTTCATAGAAATAACAAAACCTTCTTGAACACCACCAATGATTAATTAGAAAGTCTGTCTCACAGATTTTTCTCTCAGGTGTAGTAATCTTGCGGACCTTATCATTAAGGCTTAGTTAAGCTCCAACGGGTTGATAGGCAGTGAAAAAGAGTGATGATCTTGGGTTTTATGCAAGACAGTTATCCTGTCATGTTACCTTAGAGTACAAAACAATGCCAAATAAAAGTAAATTTTTCAAGTGCCAGTATAATGAATTATTTATAAAAATTCATTACTATATTTTTAATATTTTCAATATTAGTGCAGGAAGTATAGAGCTGCATACTCTATACTTCATACAGGGTACACTGTTTTCACACTATTTTTGGATTAGCTGCACTAAAAATCTGAAACAAAAACATACAGAAAACCTACAAAAACTATTACCTAGTGTAAATAAACCACATATATTTTCTCATAATATGTCTGTGTATTGAAAGATAATGTTATTTTTTTACCTTTCAACCACTGTATTTTGAGTGTGCTTCTAAGGACCACTGTGTGATACCTCAAAGAAGTACGAATGGCATATGTCCCTTTAGAAGAAGCTCAGCAAAATATAAAATTTACTGAGACAATTATTGCTTCTCACAGATTCCCTGGCACATTAAATGTTATTTACTTGCCTCTGTATTGCACACAATATGATAATAAACCATCATAAAACTTAACTTTTTTGTACACAAACCAGGAAGCCAAAATTACCTAAAAGACATAATAACTCTAGTTCTGTTCCCTTTGTTTTATATTTTCTCAAATAAGTTATAATTTAACATGATTAGAAGACAAACAAATACAATATGTAGATAGTTACACTGTCAAATATGTATTTGCTCATTACATTTGAGATCACTTAAACCGTATTACCAGATGAGAGCCTTTGACTAGTTCTGAGTAAATAAAAAGACAGTCTTAATAGTTTAAATAGAACAATTTTTTAGAAGTGTAGCACAGTAAACCTTAACTCTGACATTTACATGTCTTGCCATATACAATCCTTGCTTGTATAAGCACAAATTATTTCTTCTATATTTAGGCAAAGGATGAGGCTACCACGGAAGATGTTGTTCCAGCACAAGCCAGACAGGAGAGATGCTTACTTTATAGCTTTTCTGAAGGTAAAAGAAACTTTGCCCCTCTGGTTGTTTCTTCCCTCCAAGGCAATGGGCAATATGAAAAGAAAGTGCAAACCCCCACAACATGTGAAGCAATGCTTAGCTTCCATTCAGAGTATTCAAGGATCTCTACTTAAGAGAATATCTGACTTCAAGTAACAACAACAGAATTTTTTAGGAACAAAAATCATACTGAAAAAAAAAAGTACGCAAACCCCTTAGAGCCAGACCTCTAAATAAAGTACTGAATAGTACTTTAATTTCTTTCTATAGAGATAAAAAAATATAATTGATAAATTAACAGGGCAGGCTTTTCATATTCATCTGCATTCTGAAACAGCATGAGATGTCAGATGCTAAGCACATCAGTGGACCTTGGTAAAAGTAAGTTTAAATAAGATATGTATTGTGTTATGCACTGGTAGGAAGCATATAAATAAATTTGACCTGTCAGCTGAAAGTTGGAGGGGGTGTGCCGAAGCTTAAATAAAACCTCACTCTGCTCTTATTAGCTAAAATATGTACTGACCTACTCCTACTGAAAGCACCCTTAATATTTCACTTAATTCTTCTTCCAATCTCTTTTCTATACCTGGATTCATGTGATGGAAATTTTTTCTTTTATTTTCTCACGTGACTGCATTTTAATCCTTTTTGTGTTCCAATCCACATTTTGACAGCGCACAAATTTTGTGGGAAAATGCCTGGGCTGGTACTTTGAACCAATTCATCACCCACGTGGGCTAAATGAGCTGTGAAGAGCCTCCTCTAGGGCCATCACCATCTTCAGTCAGGTAGCCCCACAGTAGGCAGCCAGGCTCCAAAAAGTGATATGTCACCACCCATCAATAGAAAATAAATTATTGCCATTCTCACTTGTCATTGGGCTTGTCTTCACTTTGGCTAACCTACTGATTGGCAGCTCAAGGGGAACATCTCCAGCCTTTGTGGAGCATGATTATGACTGAGCACACTACTCCCCTATGCATCCTGGCCAGGAAAAACATGCAGGGAAAGCAAATTATTTCAATGTTTTGCACCAGTGATTAGAGCATTAGCCATGAATGCTAGAGAAGCTTACAGTTGACAGTCAAGACTTGTTCAGTTCTGACATTTATTCACTCATTTTAATGCCATAAGTAAGTGGCATTGAAGGTACAGCATTCATGTATGTGCAAAGAATGAATCGTAGAGTGCAACAAGATGAATGAGGAGAATGACCTTGGCATGATTACAAATCCGAAAGAGGCAAACTATATGTAAAAGTTGAAAAATTGTTTTCATGGTTATTATTTTCTCAGACATGGAAATATATCTGAATGAATATAGCTGCAAAACTGTTCAAATGGCATCTTATTTAGAATATTTCTGCCGAATTTTAACAAGAAGATGTAGCTGACCTCTTTGAATGAATATTGTAGCAATGCATCAACTTTTAAAAATCATTTTGTTTTCCTTAGGCCATAGAAAAGAGAATTAAATAGCTTAAACAGATGGTATTAATTTGGATTTTGAAATGCAAAGACACTGTAGGTCACAAGGTAACTGCTCTAGGATGTAGGTAACAGCATAGATAGCATGTTCTCCATAATGGATACATCTGGATCAGAGTGGCAAAAAGCCCAAAATGGTCTGTTCTAATCTGTAGTACATAAATAATGAGACCATACTCAATATTATTTTACATTCAGAATATTTTTTTGTAAGAGATTGACTGGTAGCAGTATGAAGAAGAGCAGGAAAATTTTTTCCAGTTCATTTTAAAAAGGACACTCAAGTACATTCAATAAGGATGAATTAGACAAAACAATTCTAAAAAAAATTGTAAATGTATTTTCAGCAATGAGCACCTAACCTGTAGTTTAAAAAAGGGTGAGCATTCAATGGTCAGTTAAGGGATCAATCTTTGCTAATCCCGAATTTGGAACTGTTAAGGGGAAATCATTGTGTAAATTACGCACTTAATTGTTACTCGGGGTATTTAAAAAAATGGATGTGGTTTTGTTTCTTCTAAAGGAAGCAATTCAGCTGAATGTTATCTCTTGACAGTACAATCACAAAATATTTACTATTTTTGTTAAAACAATGGTGCCAGCCTACCACCCATCAGCCAACAAGTGCCATAGAAGTAGAGCACAGAGTGGATGAAAGGCTTGTCAAATGACTTGATCTTTAACAAGGTATATGCACCTCCCTAGCCCTTGAGATATACTGGATCAGAGTCATGACTGTCATCCACAACAAACCACATTAACTACCTGTTGTAGTTTAGGAATGGCATTCCCCACTTTACTGTTCCCACTAAAACACTCCAAATCAAGCACCAGTTGCTCACTTCCCTGTCCTCCTCCCCTTCCTGCTGCAGTAGGATGGAGAGGAAAATTGGAGGCACAAAAGGTAAAGATTACGTGTTGAAATAAAAACAATTAAATGGAAACATCAATGAAATAAGAAAATGAACAGTGACAGCAACAATATTAATAACACAGTGTATAAGAGAAGCGAATGATTCACCTGTGAGCATCCTGTTTTCAGTTCATCCTACAAAAGGTTAACTCATTTACAAGTGCTTTCTTCTCTTATCTCTTATGATAATGCTATAGCAAAAACAGACATGTAAAAATTCTCTCACAGATAGAAAAATTTTCTTAAAATTTTTAAAGTTAAGTATGTAAGTAGTTCAAAACTACTGGTATTAATATTAACAATGAATTTTAACTATTAAGCTTCATATACCATTTTTCTACCTCCCTGTCTTTTTGGGGTACAGAATAGAGATAAACCTCTTATTTCAATATTGTATCTATTACTGGATGACCTTATATCTAACTTACAACACGCTTCAAATCTTGTATTATCGCTTCACAAACATTAAGACAATATTTTAAATGTTATTTAAATAATTTAAATACTTAAAACAATATTAAAACACTTTAAATACTTAAAACATTTTAGAAAATATTTAGCTGACATACTTTGATGAATAGATACTACCCTATTTAATGTATCATCAAACTGGGACAGGGATTAAAACCAAATTTGAGTTCCCAAATTTGAAATGCCTTTAATGCACTATTGCAGAATACCTACCACCACACAGTCGTTTCCCTTCCGAAAGAACCTCTCCCAGTGATTCAATCTACTGATGAATGCTCACATATGAATGCTCGTGTCTACTCCAAGTAGTACATCATATTCTCTGCTTCCAGTAACCTAATCTGCACCCTGCACAAACTCTGTCCAAGAGTGGAAGAATTCACCACACCGTTCAAGTGCTAGAATACCATCTCCTTCTGCAGCAGCCTAACCCTTCACACATTCCAACCCCACTAGTAAGGAAGCAGAGATAATTCGTGTAGACCTCTGTTCATTGTACAATTACAGTCCGGCATAACCCAAGCTCTTCACAGAGTGAAGGTGTAGTTATATGAAAAGAAGGAGAAAGTACTGAACCCTGTAATTACAGCTTTGCTGTACTGTAAGCAGAAAATGCTCATGTGTCAGAGTAACAGCTTTGCAATACTCTGGACAGATGTATGCATCTGAGGACAATACATTTTTCTTATGAGGATATCAAGGATATACCAAATATCTAATTGTATAGTCAAGGGAGCATTCAACTTTAGAAGGTAATCAGATGAAGCTGAATTGAAAATTTATGGCTTCATATAGCAGAAATTTGTAAAACTTATCCAATACAATAGTTCTTACGGCTCTTGACATAACAAAACGTTAGATATCCTCTTCCCATTATAGATTCTTAATACCTGCTATTGTCATCAGAAGCATAATAGAAAGACTTTACTGTGAACACATTATTTTCTTTTTATTAAACAGGTGCACCGGAATTTAAATAATTTTAAATCGTAATTAAATGCCCCATTTTTTTGTTTCTTTTTATAAGCACATTTTGGCAATTAAATTCTGAAAGGAGACTTTTTTCCTCCTTCTTTTTTAAAGTTAGATTTCTAAACAATGAGAATAGACAGACTTATTCATTCTGGAAAGTTGGAAGACCTTACCCAGAGTGATCTGGTTGCATTGTTCCTAAAGGGAATTACTCTTCTACATTATTCTTAGTTTTACTTTACTCCCTCACAATACTTTTTAATTGCTTAAAGTTACTCATAATTTATAGGCATCTAGATCAAATAAGAATGAAAGTTCTAAAACACTGAGGTGAAATGACAACAGATCAGACTAATTAATATTAGCATTATAAGGAAAGGTTTTTCATGATAATAATGTGAGGAAAAAACTGATAAAGCATGGCTAAATACTATTCATGTAAGAAGTTGCTAGAGTAGTTTAAAACTATTTAATATGAAAACAACCCAACATCCTGTATATTTAGAATGTATTGCAGATTTTAGAAATTCTAAATGATCTTCCAGAAGGTCTACATTCTGTAGTTAGATGCTCCACATTATTTTTTCACAGGTTCAAAGTCAAGCCTTTTAGAAACATCTGGAAGGTAACACCAAAAAAAATCAACAGAAAGTATTATTCACATTTAAAGGACAGGCCAACATGACAGTAGTTAACCACAAACAAAAGATGGGAGCACTCTCACTTTTTGCGTTAAGATAATACACATTGGTTCGACAGTGAGTTAATGCAACTAATGCTCAGATACTGTGTTCAAAAGGATGCAGAGTTTAAACACTTGAACAGTCTCTGGTTGGCTTTTTAGTGCTCCAACTTGTGTTATAAAAAGATAAGAAGTTAAAAATGTAATAAATACCATTGAAGAAGTACATATCATAGTCTCATTGCAATTGTTTCAGTTAATCATAAATATCTTATATTTTATCACAAAAAACATGATCCACCTCCACCAAGAAATAGTTTTGGCTTTAAACTTTAGAGGAAGGCCATCATCTTAGCTTCTCTGACAGCAAATGTTACTATTTCTGTGTGTCTGACTACATGTCACAAGTTTCATTCACCTGCCTTTGGGCAGAAGTCACTACTACCTTTTTCTAAAGCCCACTAGTTAGGCAAAAATGAAAGAGAAGATTAAACTGGAAAAAAGTGGAATTACTTGTACTGGCAACAAAACAAAACAACAGGGTTTTTTGTAGAACTGGCATGACAATTATAATAGGGATAAATGCTCAAGTGAACTTCTGCTCCTATAACCAGCCTTCAACAACACATTATAGGCTAGTAATGTGCATAAGCAATATCATATAATGAACATATGCCAACAAAATTCATTGGAAAGAAAGTACAGCAGGTTATTTAGGCATGAAAAAATCACACTGAGAATGGCATTTACAGAAGCACCAAAAATCATCAATTCACTGTAACATTTAAGTCTTTTGTTGAAAATTTCAAGTTATGAAAGGTACAAGCATGTGTCCATGCAACAAAAACCTAAATTGTGAGTAAGTAGTTAAAAAAAATTAAATTGCAAGGATTTTTTCTTGCAGTATTCAGGTGATTTTCAAATAAATGAGTCCTTGAAAAACAGTACACAACCTTAGACTATTCAGCCTATCTGTGTTTTCCTAAGTATGATTTTTAAAAAGAAACTGTTAAAATATTCTTTTCAATTTAATGGTATATGGATGCCAAATCCCTTACACCTCAAACAGAAGACAACTATGTTGCCTAGTTATACATCTCTTTACATGTAATACAAACATATGTTTGAAATTATACTATATAATATTTACTTGGGAAAATACCTTGAGCAAGCAAGATCAACGTTTTTATGATTTGAAAAGGTATCTACAGTGTTCTCAGTAGTTCCGAGCAAAAGCTCAGATATTAAGACAAGACTTAATCACAAGTCTCTTTTAAAAGATAAAACTATCTTCTTTAATTATTACAGTGAGGAATTCGTAATTCAACAATATAGTTCAACTAATAATTCTGTCTAGAAGAAATTTGCATGTTTGAAATTGGAGACATTTTAAAACACTACAGTTAAATTCTGACTGTAAGAGAAAGTTCTTTTTTAGATTTATTTCAGCTTCTATCAGGTGGCATTATTTTTTCAATAGTCACTAACTCCATATATCTCATTTGAAGCAGCTATGTCCAACCTATAATTACTTTCTTCCTAGTAGAGTAATTCATGGTTAATTATTTGAAATGATTCTTCTTCAAAATCAAAGCCATTTCTTGCCATGGCAATTTTAAAATGCATATTACAAATAAAATATTCCTCAATGCAAATTTTTCCAATAAGGAGTGTCTATTTTGCCTTCTTAAAATAGCATTAAGATCTTTGTACAGCAGGACTCCGAGAACACCAAAATCATAGACAAAATTATTTGCTGCCGCATAAGAACATATATTCCATGCATACAGGGCCCTGCACAGGATCAGTGTCACCTGTAGTGACCAGGACAGAGTGTTTTTCTGTTCATAAGACAGCTCCAACAGTGGAAAGGAGTATCCTGAGACCTCAAAAGCACTGCAAGAACCCAGACTTTCCTACAGTCTTATGTAAGATTTAATCAAATCTCATTTAACTATAGCTTTGCTTATTCATAGTTCCTGTAAACTTAATGCTATGTAATACAGCCACACCTTACATGTTTCAGGCTTGAGAGAGACGTTATTGAACATTAATGAAGTATTGAAAGGGGACTTATAAGAATGATGGAGAATTTTTATCACCATCTATATTAACAGGACAAGGAGTAATGGCTTCAAACTGACAAATAATAGATTTAGATTAGATACTAGGAAGAAATTCTTCACTGTGAGGGTGGTGAGGCACTGGAACAAGTTGCCCAGAGAAGCTGTGGATGCCCCATCCCTGGAAGTGTTCAAGGCCAGGCTGGACGGGGCTCTGAGTAACCTGTCTAGTGGAGGTGCCCCTTCCCATGGAAAGGGGGTTGGAGTGAGACGAACCTTAAGTTCCCTTCCAACACAGACTGTTCTATGACTCTGATTTTCTGTTTGCATTTTGAAGTGTTACTGGAAGATCCAAATAGTTATTCACTGTCTATATAAGGATTCTCTTCTGACCACCCGTAAGAATGACTTGGTGAATGCACTGGTGAATGCACTGAAATTATTCCTTCATTTGGCTGTCCCAGTTGGTGAGTGCTGCTTGTCCTCCTCGCTTGATGTGCAAAATGAATACTCCTGTTTTTCATGGCTAAGTCCACCAGATGAATTTGATTAAAAGTAGCCAAGAGCTTTGGGAGCTCTGTCCTGCAGGTTTTAGTAATTAAATTATCGGCTCAAATTTTTTACTGTACCCCAGTGCATAGTCATATCTAAATTTACAAGGTTCTCACCACTTATATCAAAAGATAAAATTAAGCACTGATTTAATAATCATGCTTTGAAAACCAATTGCATGCTACATTTCTGCAAATTACTTTTGAACTGTGTGTTGCAAAACAGTGTAATCTGCATGACCAAGGCTAAATTTGTTGAACACAGTTTAAAAAATGGATACGTGAAGCAGAAGATAAAAACTGCAAAACTACATCATGTTGCATTTAGTAAAATAACTTTTCTAACTGATTTTTTCTCAGACTGAATTTTTTATCACCAGTTCCAAAATCTAGAAGCAGCATGCTCTGAGGCCCTTTTGATATTGCATTTCTGCTTGTTTTACATTTCATTTCAGCTACATCTCTCAAAGGAGATCAAATTAGACATCAAGATGGAAGATCCAAATTTCAGTGCATTATTACATGGATGTATTTCTAAAGGGACTCAGTAATTTAGATAGAAAATAATATTATTTTTATCTTTTCAGCTTTTCCTCTGTAAAGAGAACGCTACAGAAAAACTACTTGTAGTAACTTGTTAGTGCAGTGACAACTGAGCATAAAGAGTCATGGCTTGGTTTTTCTGAAAATGTTAATGGTGTTTATAGTCTCACTGACCAAACCTAATATAATCACATTAAACTCCACACTCACAAGCACATACAACAAACCAAAGCACTACATTAAAAAAAACAGTGTGTATTATTATCTAGTCAGAAAGCTCCTGAATTTTCTGAGTTTATTTAAGGCTGCACAATAAAGCACTGTGACAAAGCAGTTCCACACATTTTCAAGAAAAACAGTCAACTTCTTGTCCCAGAATTCAGGAAAACCTGTGCTGTTTTTTTTTTTTTTAACATGCAGTGAGTTATCTAGCATAAGTCCCATAAGAACCTGCTGCAGAACAGAGTTCACTGTATCTTTTTTGTTGGAGAAAACAGTAATTTTAATACTCTTAGTGGCAAAAATACAGTTAATTTCGAGACACCAGACACACTGCAGCACACCATTTTAAACTTCAACTTGACACAAGAAATTATTTCTTGGCCTATTCAAGAACCTACCCAAAAATAAGAGCAAAACATACAGAAAGCTGTCAGAAATTACCACAGAAATTACACTGGTAATCAGTATAACGTTTTCCTCACAATGATGAAGCACAGAAAAAACAGGGCTTGTAAGTCCCATATCCTATCTTAAAAATATTTCTTCTTAATTGTGCACACACAAATGATACATGCACCTGCCTTCAAATCTGGCCCTAAATCCCTAGAAAAACCTAGTATACTTTTAGTAGCTGTCGTAGAGTAGCTATTTAGTTTACCCAAATAAGAGGCCTTGCTAGTTTCTGCCACTTCTTTCTGTGAGTTGCAGAGCCTCATAGTTTTCTTCGAGCCCCCAAAATGCTTGTCTTAGGTTTTTTCCAGTAAAAGATTCACAGTAACATAGCTTTTCCACAAAGATGGCCTTACATAAGCAGCATATTTTAAATGAAGTTGTTTGACTTTTTGTTACTACAGATCAACTACTGTGGGAAAATAAAAATCACTTTGTAGAGTTTGTTTGCTTTCACCTCATGGCCCAATTCTTATCTATGTAACATATGAAACCCTTTCACTACTATGCTGTGTATGTCATTGTTTCACATTTAGACTCCCTGAGTAACACCTGTGGCCCCCATCCAGCTGGCTAGACCCCTTCAGGAGCTCTAGACTGGGCCAGCCTTTAGAAATGTCTATGATCCTTATCCAAATAACATACTATGATACTAAAATGAAGGAAATTACCTGTGTCAATGATGAATCAAAACAAAGAAGCAACACCAGGTATTTCCAAGGACAAGACACCAAGAGAAAATCTCTCAGAACTGTTGCTGTCAGATCATATTAAATCCTGTCTGGAAAGAAAGCTCTGCAACCAAATACCTGGCCATGTTCTGTACTGCTGGAGACTAGGCAATCGTTTCAACTAGTGGGCTAACAAAATCCAGGTATACAAGAGCTGGTTATCTTCTGGTACTCATCATGGCATGAGGTTGAAGTAGCATTTCTGTTTAACAAAATGTCCCTTTACTTCCACTGATCGACCCAAAGTTCTGTCCTAACCAATCTTTCTCCAGTCCTGAAATCTTTTTCTCCGACTGTAGCACATATGACCAGGGATATCCTGCTTTACACTGGTCTCTGATAAAAATTTTCTATCTTATCTTTCTGTTTAATATGTCCTTTGGCTTCTCCAGCCTCCTCAGTTTTGACTTTCATATTGCCACCCCAGTGGTGGTCTCCTTAGTGAAAGAAATATCAGTAGAATCATATGTTCAGGCCTGCAATGAATCATTATATGTAATTAGTAATATTCACAGACTCACAAGAGCGCTTTCAGCCTTGCTTTGTGCCACTAATTGTCAAGAGCACTGATGTTACAGGTTTGGTAGTCAGAGGTGGTCAGGAAGACAATCCAGATGACTTCTGTCTTCTTTGCTATGAGTTAATCATTACTTCTCACACTCTCTTTCATATCCACAGGTAGAAATGTTATTTATCATTTTCAGCTACCTGAAAATATCTCTGCAAAGATGTTTTGTGAGGCTTAGACTAGTCATTTGAAAAGAGGCAAACGCATACTGATGAAATAGAATCATAGGATCGCTATGATTGGAAAAGATCTCTAAGATCATCAAGCCCAACCGTCACCCAGCTCCACTGTGTTCAGCACTAAACCATGTCTCCAAGTGCTACATCCATATACCTTTTGAACACTTTTGGGGATTATGATTACACTATTTCCCTGGACAACATGTTCCATTGCTTTTATTCCATATTAGAGAGTTTGGTAAATGAGTTTATCAGCAAAATGGAAAAATCATGGCAAAAGGTTTTGGTTACAAACCAAGAAAAAGCCCAGATGCCTGAAATGGAGTGGGCACAAGTTTGTCCCCTGCAGAATATAACAAACAATACTCCATATTTAGAGATTGTTGACTACAAAAGCAGTTTTAAAGAGAGCTGGAGTTTAAAATTGGACCTTCAACAGTTTAAATATAAAATAAGGGAGAGATTAACATAATACAACACAGGCATACATAACACAAAATGTATGTTTTATAAATATACTGAATATTTTCTAGGACCTCTTAATTAAAGATTTATTTTGCTGGATATAAAATTTCAGTCCTTCTCAAACTACCATCACTTTGTATTTCCTACAACAATCCTTGATGGCGTGTCCAAATTTTACAACCAACCATAACAACATCATCACTAGATTTATATTTAAATCTACCAAATCAGTTGGCTGCTAGCAGTCAGGGTAGAAAGTTTTGACTAGAAAAGTTGACAAATAAGGAAATACACACTGACTTTGCAACACAGCAGCTCCTGGAAAATCACACATTTCAGCAACATGGTTTTCATCTACCCCATATTCCATTGGCATGGGTAATCCCACTAGTCCTGAATTATTGCTTGTCTTTGCTTAGCTGAACAAATCCAGAAGCTGTGGTTCATCAAATAAATTTACTCCACACTTCTTCCCACTCCAACTTAGCCACAAAGGTGAAGGAAACATGGAGCCAAACCCATCTGCCTGTCTGCCATCCTAAGGCACATCCATGACTGCTGCATTCATCAATGAGACCAATAACACCTCCCAGAACATCTGTAGGGTTTGGTAAGTATCTTTCACTGCATCATGGGAAAAAATCACTGGCAATACTGTTAAGGAAAGAAATGCTGCAGCAGGAACTATCTGCTTTATATAATACTAAATGGCTAATAATGCAATTGCTCACCTGATGGATCCAATGATTAATTGTTACAATTTTGCTTATACAATAAAGTGGAATGGAAACAGTTCTCTTTGAAATGCTGCATTTTAAGCAAAAAAAACCCCAACAGATGAATGATAACATGAGCTCAGCTCCATGTAGGTGACAAATGGTGGTCTCTTATGTATTTGAGATTTTGTCCAGCTATAAATCTGAAACACAGCTTTACTTGGTTCTGAAAGATGAATAGGAATCAATAAAATCTGCATAAAATTCTCAGTATCTTATTTTCACTCTCTATGTACCTAAATTGATGGACTATGACTTTTAGTAATACTTGAAATCCTTGTATTACTCCATTGTATTACTCCTATACCAGTAAAGTTAGATGGTACATAACACATCTGGAAGAAACAAAAATCTGAGTCTAAATCAAGCTGCTCTTCTGTTTTCACAGCACCTGGTAATGCTATACAGTGGTCATTAGAAGCAGAGAGGCTCTGCACTCTCCATGCCAAGGGGTTTTCAGGACCGGATTGGATAAAGCCCTGGTCTGACCCCACAGTTAACCTCCAGAGCTCCCTTCCATCCTGAATTATTCCACCAGTCTATGAGCACTCCAAGTGCATCATTAATTATTGATGGCTTATACTAAATATATAGTTTGCTTTTTGACATTGCTTATATTTCCTCTTCCCAGAAGTCTATATTTGACTCATTCTTGCCTTGGTAAGTACTTTTACCAAACAGAAGAAGTCTTTCTATGTTAGCAACATTCATTGTCAAGTATTTGACAATGATCTTAAAATTTCTTCTATGCTAATTAGCCCACATAATCTAGATCCCAATTCCATGTGGTGGGCATGGGATATAATGGAATCACCATCAAAGGTTAAGACTATTTTCTCAGATAATTTGGTTTGCTCCTTTTAAAAGAAAGTTAATGCACAACTATAATGTAGTCTCCAAATTGAATTTTAGGCTAGCAATAAACTACTGAAGAAAGATGTATTATTTAATAGTGTTGTGTCCAAAAATTTATTGCTTTTTCATGTCATGGTCCATGTTCAACTATTGCTTACTGGAACAGATTATGTCCAACAATAAGTAATTCTAGAGATTCTGCCTATTTTGCTGAATTCATATGTTAGGCACCTTTTAAATTTCTCAACTAAAATGGATAGCCAGTCAATTTACACCTTTAGTTTCTCTGTTAAAAAATAATGTGTACCACTGAGGTGGAATTTACTGTAAGTTTAGTTTTATATTTAAACAAAATTAAAGCATCAACAGGCTGTATTATGTGTCACTTAAAACACTATGCCATTTTAGCTGTTTCAGCAATACTATAATAAGGTTCTCAGGTTTGTAAAGGTATGATATTTTAACATGTATTTTGACCATTATGACTGTTTTGACCATTATGACCATTTGACCAAAGACTATCAGTGTTTCAAACACAGTTCCAAATCCTGCAAAATTTTAGAAAGCTACTGCAATTTCTGTTTCTTACTGAAAATCACTCTGTATGAACTAATTTCACATTTTGGTTTAGAGAAAGAAAACAAAGAGGCAGACATATCCCCCCTTCCTTTTTATGAAAGATAGTAATATAAATAACTGGTACAATTTCTATGACTTTCTAATTAATAGAATCAGTATACCTATATCATAAGAATATAACTTAAATTGCTCTTTATATTTACCACTACTTAATTATTTCACTTTGCTAAGAATAAAGGTCATAAAAATCATCTTGAATCTTGACCTGCATTTCATGACTAACCTGTACATTGTAAAACCTTTAACTGTGTTCCATTTAATGCACTTAATAGATGTAAAAGCTCACAAGTAGTGATATGAAGGATAATTTACGCTTGCAATGCATTTTTGTCCAATTAATAGATTGCCTGTGTGTTGCACACTTTGCATGACAAAAGAGCAGAATATTAAACTGCCATTTATGAATGCATGAAAATGCACTTTGCAAATTAGAAGTGCCGAAACAGAAATTTTTCACCCTGTTTAGGAAATAAATAGTCCTTAACCAATTAAACTGCATTGTAATAATTCTATGATTTATTGCAAGTTGTTTAACTTTCAAAACTCGGCTAGCCCATATTAAGGTCACAATCCATCATGTCTTGCTTGGAAAGTCAGCAAATAATGGCTGTTGTATTAGCTGCTTTTGATGACAGTATGAAAGAAGTATTAGCACTTGTCAACAAAACTGCTTACAACTTAACATTAGCATGCATAGGCTGCTGTACCTATTTATTATTCTGGCAGCTTCACACATATTGTTACAAGCTTATAAAACATTTTGTCGGGTGGAAACTGAATGTACACTGTTTGGTTTTCTGATAGCCTGGCAGCATAAATGTCTGGGCTGACTTAGTTTAGTTTAAGTGTAAATAGAGACAAAATTCTTCAGCCTGCTCTCTTATTGATACTGAAAAGTACTGAATTATTCAGCATCCAACTCTTCTGTTTGTGTCTATCTCAGTTATCAATTACCCATCAGTCTTCTTGTCAAAACAGAATAGATTAATCTGGCTGAAAACAAGACAAGTAAGTGGATACTATAACAGAGATGCAGGGTTGCCAAACTGTAACAGGGAAATCCAGGCAGTGCCATTTGCCATCAAAAGTCAGATATCTGGCCTAACTGAGGAAATTATTTCCCTTTATGAGCAAAGAATGCACTTAGCTTACTATAAGTAAAATAAGTTGCCTATTTTGCCTACTAATGCATTATCAACATTGATAATCACACTGATTTTGTACTTACTGCTCACATGCCTTTATAGGCCAATGCTTTGTGCAGAAGTTGATAAGTGAATATGAATATACACTAAATATTTTTTTATAAATTAAAAGAGAATTACTTGAATATGTGAACATTTTAGTGTGGTTAGTTGTGTTAGTTTGATCCACTGTACACATCAGTCTTTAAAAGATCAAGTAAACCTTTGAACAGTAAGCCTGTGGAATACACTCCACTTGATAGCTATCAAGTCTAACCTTTCAATTTCCTCCCAAGCTTTAAACTTAGATATCGTACTTGGCAAACTCTTTAGGCCCATCTATTACTCTTGAAAAAGCATGCAGATGCATGGCACGTGTTTTCATTTGCACTATTAAGGTAAAACGTTAGTAAAACAGCACCCGATTTGGAACAAAGGTTTGGCACCCACTGAGTCATGTCTGGGATTCATAGCAGAGGTTTCTGGTTTGTTTGCCCTTTTTTTTCCCCCTCTCTGCTTTGATACTATAAGAAAAGACTCTTCTAAGCTATTTTAGTAATCATCATTCATGTCTGGAGCCTTGCAATCACGGCAGCAGACATCAAGAACTTTCTGTAAGCCAAAATTCCCTACTGTATACTGCATTAAAAGCTTTTGTATTTAATATATTTTACACTTATTTTGGAGACTTATCTGTTACCCAATTTTAATTCTTACATTGACATGTATCTTCAAGTATTATGTTCTGGGTTTTTAAATGCACATTATAAGTTGCCAGTATTTCCCCTATGTACAAAATAATATCGAAAGTAGATTATTCATAAAATCTTGGGACAAAACCTGCACTGTCTGTTAAACAGTTTGACAGACCAAATAATTTACATCCATACATTTCTACATCAATCATTGTAATTCCTTAAAAGTCAAAATATGGTCAAGAGTACCATAAGGTTAATAAATTTGCAAAAAAAACCCAAAACCAAAACCAAACAAAAAAATCCCCAAAACAACAACAAAAAACACCAATAAAACTCCATACAAATAAACAAAACAAAACCACAAAAACCCCAAAACACCCAAAAAGTAACACCAAACAGACACAATCAATCACCCAACAACAAACTAACAAAAAAAACTCAATACAACAAACCCACAGAAATTAGCAAGGGTATTTGGTAATCAGTTCTCCAACAGCCTTGACCCACTGTGGATCTCTCTGAATATTCACTTTAAATACAATTAAAACCAATATATGTCACATTATTTCAGTAAAGCAGTGAAATTTAGTTATTATATGTTAATCTTCAATTTTTTTTTCATTTCTATTAAGCATGAACAGTACACAGCTGGCTCTGTTAATCACTCGATATTAAGCATAAGGATTTACTGACAGACATTTAACAGTCAAAAAAAGATTGCACTGGATCTGCTAGTTATTCAGACTATATAATTCAGCAGTGCTAGACATCTGCTCAGTTCTCTTGACTTTTAATAACTCTACAACTATACTGTCAGAATTGATAAATAATATATATATTCTAATATTTCTTGTTCTTCTTTCAGACATGTGCTCATTGTGATCTGTGAAATATTTTCTGAAATTAGTGTCTGGTCCACATCTGATTTAACTGTTTTGATCAGTTCTAAATGAAACAGTCTGAACAGACCTCAGGGCATCTTTCGGAACGACCGAACCAGTTCCAACAAGGAAACAATATAAACTCATTTGTTACTTAATTCTTGACAAAACTATTCTGTTCTCTAGCAAATTAAGAAATTGGTTTTTCCCTGTAACTAGTGAGAGCAACTATTATTATTATAAAAGATACAAAATAATTTAAACAGAAGAAATTGGTTGCTTCATGTCAGAAGTTTTAAAAACTAGTGACAGAGATCAATCACTACAATGGAAAGAAAATTGCATCAGAAACACTGCTTCTCCACTTTGGATATGTCAGAGAATAATTTTCATTTTAATATGAGTTTCTCTGTCTTGATTTTAAGATCAGTGTATTTGTTTGCCCCAAAAGTTATTAATTATGGCTATTAGATCTATCTGAATCCTTGAAATATGCCTAATTTTTTTAACACGATGCCCACTGGACTTCAAGCTAAAAGAACACAAAAGTTTCATTACCATCTGTCATATAAGAAAATAAGGAGAACAATAATGCTTACTTTATCAATCTATTGAAACACCAGCCAAGATTTAACATTCTTTTAATGCAAAATTGCATTAGTTGACATCGCTCTGATAACTTCCAAAGATTGTTTTCTATGGTAAACATCTTTCAATTCTAATTTCAGTCTGTTTTTCTCCAAAGAAAGGCACATATCTGATGACTAATAGGGTTAATTTTTTCTTCTAATACCTAATTATATGAAGATTGCTGCTCATGGGGCATTATCTATCTGTGAGTATGAGGCAACAAAATGGCTGCATCTGTTTAGCTTTTATTCTGCAATTCAGAAAAAATAGTTAAAATTTAAAGTAAGGGCTGAATGTCTGTCACTATTATGCTTCTGCTATGGAAGCAGAAAATGCAGAATCAAGAGGTCCCTTCAGTGGCAGGGACTTCTGGACAACAAGGCTGTCGGAATTTCCTTTGAGACAGTCAATGAACATGGCCTTAGCATCTAAGCTGAGGATGAAGACACCTGACCAACTCTGAATACCACCATGTAAACACGCAAGTGGTAAATATGTATCAGAGCAGTTGATGGCATATTAACATGCAATAAAGCACATCTCACTTGATGGTTTCTTCCATGGATTGTTAAAATGTAGGGTGAATTAAAGCACACTTCATACTAGCTACAAAAGTAAAATCTAGCATATGTGTTATCAAGCAGCATTTGAGATCATCAAACTTTTGATATAGACACTGCAAAATCATATTTTGACAGTTTAAGTAAGATTTTGCAAAAATAAAGAAGAGCATTTGTACTGTTCATCATGAGGTTTCAGAGGAATTTTCTGAGCGTGAAAGACAAAACAAAACAGGAAACTGAGGTAATCCCAAACCTACCTACATAACTAAAAAGGCTTAGATGCTGCTAAAGAATATTTTCAGAATTCTTAGGAACTTTTTTTATCCCATTTTCAAAAACTAGGCAAAATGCAATTTTGGCAAATTGTGTTATCTTTCCACAGCTTGAAGTTTCAGTTAAGAGTGAGCTTCTCCAAAGAATTAAATTAAGTAGTGGTTGTAATGTTAAAAAAAATTCTACAATGATGATAATTCCCCAATATGAAAGATGTCACGGTGCATAGACTTTATACTATTACTTGATACTATTGCTACTTCAGATGTAGTGGGTTAGGAAAGTGTTGGATTTACTCAACTGCCCATCATACCTGGTCCTGTTACTAACCTGCTTGTTTCAACGTGGTAGAATCTGTCTTGTTTAAAGCATTATGCTAAACAGAGTATCAACTAGTTGGCATTTGACAACATTTGTGGACTGCCAAGGCCAGAAGACTTTTGAAAAAATTTTTAAAGTACTTTACAGTTGTCTAATGTGTCACTTCAAGGGATGCCCTTATATGCAATTATATGCATTTTCTGAGGAAAAAAAAATCAGTAAGTTAAAGAAAATAGAAAATAACTTATCATGGATTGGTACATTTCCATGGTGCTTTACTGAATGTAGTCTGTGTACTTCAGCCAAACCTTCAGACAGGTGATTTCCATTCTGAACCATCCATAAAATAGGACAAGGATGGGAACTCCCTAGTAATCATGGTTTATTCCAGTTTAAATCCTAAAACACTCATCTCTCACTCTTCAAAGTTTGTATGACAGATAATTGCAAGGGTGGTCTAAAGAACCCCTTCCCAGACATACAACCTATTATAAATGACAAAAACAAGATCCTGGCTAAGAAAATGACATTCATAATTGCAGTAATAATGACATACATGAACTAAAATAACTTCTGAAAAATCAAACTGATTAACTGATCAGAGCACTTTTATTTCAAGTCAAGGTATGTTTTAAGGAAATGGTGGTAAGGAAAATTTCTCCTTCAACCCACAACAATATCTACTCAAAGAATGTTTTCTGCTGGGTATTGGAACTTTTGATTTCTTTTTATCAGGAGCCCACATGGCTGTTAATAGTGTGGGTTGCATTGAGTCAGTCACTAGTCTTTGGAACCATATCTTTCTCAAACTCAATAGGAAGGTATGTTTTCTCCTACTCATTCTTTTGACTTTAAATGTTTTATTTTGAGATGTTTTCTTGGCCAAGAGGGGAAACAAACACCAGTCCTTCTAGGTAGCTCTAACTCTTTGAAACTGAAGTGTCTGAGATAACATCATCATTATGAGTAACTTGCTTACAGAACACACATATGGGTACTCAGTAGTACAAGACGTCTACTTTTGCTAACATAGTTACGAGTAAATGTTCCATTTACTCACAGAAATATGCCAAATTTCTCTCAAAATGTCACAAAGAGCTGCTTAGAAAAACATCACTGAAATTAATAAAAAGCTAAAAATTAGAATCATTTATCAAAATAAAAAACACTGATAAAATTAACCATAATTAATGAGCAGAGCTGACATGAAACTTCATATATTGATGGAAAACATTGTTTAAGCAAAAGCTAAGTCCTCTCCAGAAAATGTTTTTCACTGAAATTTCTTATTTTTAAAGCGAAGAACAGAACCAGAAAAAGCCCATCCTATTTCTGTCCATAATTTTGATTAAACCAAACTTTCATCTTACATCAGCTCAGCAATATTGTAATCTTATTTGAACTGCTCCTACACCTTATATGGACTGTGTATTTATTGAATGCCTCCTATCTCTCATTATTTCTTATGGGGTAGATTTTAATGCTGAATGTGAATCTTTGCATTAGTGAGCAGGAGATTGAAATGCAATACGGCTAAAATGAACCAAATGAAACATTTCCATTTAATTCAAAATAGAACAGGAGCTATGCAAAGGTCAGCTCAGAGATGTTCCATACTAAATTGTGCTTGAAAATACTTCAAAATCTTCTGGTTTGGAAAAACGAGTTTTATTTCTCATTGTTGATAAAAATTGTCTAAATATAGACTATCGCAGATCAGAAAGATTAAGCAGGCACTTAAAAAAATATATAAAAACTCAAATTTTTTTGCCCTATGTGAACTGAACTTTTTTCTCAATAGCTCATAGGCTGATAAAAAGCAGTCACATTGAATTTAGTAATATTATTACATTTATGACTATTTATATATTAAAATTTTGAAGTCTAATAGAGCTTTTTATTTGTTCTATTTACTAAGCATTTAACAACTGTTTTTTCTTATCTTAAATTTGTTCTTATGAAGAAGAGACTATCAGGCAACAGCTAAAACCTATTAGTTAGATAAACTAGGGTAGAGTTATTCTGAATTGAAGAAGTATCATGACAGATTAGTCATAGGTGAACTAGATTTCAAACAGTAAGTATCAATAAAAACACAGTTATATCATTCTGGGCCCTAGCAAGAAAGAAAAAAACAACTAGGAGAACATCAACAAAGACAACAACCCTGGTCACAGTCTGCTGCTAGTTTAAAATGGCTTAGAGTATGGATGGTATGCAAAATATTTTGGGAGTAAAAAGTAAAATTAACAAAATTTTATGTATGAAATATATATGATCATTTGCATAAAAACCAAATGCTTTTCAGTTTTGGAGAGGAGAAGAAAACAGATAGCAAGAGCTATGGAGAGAGCACTGGACTAATCAGCCATAGGCAACAGGCATGGTACAAAGTTCTGCTTGGCAGGAACATATTTTAGAAGTTACAAAAAGAGGAGGTATTTTTGCAAAAAGTTTTTTGAAAACATTTTAAGAAGGAAAATTTAGAAAGTGGGCACACAAAACCAGATGTAGGATGTTGGCATCCCTTTCCACAAAATACTTTTCCCAGTCATTCCTACGTAGAGAATGGTGCAAGGCTACTTTTTATCTGCCCAGTTTGTCTCTTCCTTAACAGTACCTATTAAAATGCATAGTTCTGAAGAAGAAACTTTCTCTCCTTACAAGACTTAACTTGCTTACTAGAAGCATTCTGTGGCAATTACCTTCAGGCTACTTTTATGTTGAATGATAATATATTTTATACCTCTTAAGAATTTGCCATCTTTCCATTTACCTTGTGTTCTTTTCTAATAGGAAAACAGAAGCTCTGTGTATGACCTACACATTAGCTGCACATACATTTCACTGTTTTCAGGTGTAATATAAACTTTCTAACTTTGCACTACTCCTTCTGAGCTCTTTCCAGCCTGCCACATCCATCATGAGAGGGGTATCCAACCATGGGAAATATCATTCAAAATGAGACAGAGCTTCTGTAATGATACTTCTGTATTATTCTCTGGTCTATTCTTTTCACATACCCTAATTTCTTTTCAACAGTAACCTCGCTTTAAACAGAAAATTCCATTCTTCTTCTAAATTAATATCACTAATACAGTAAGAATTAAGGAAAGTATATAAATGCTTCAAATTTTTCTCCTCCTTTACTCTGCACGTAATCTGGTACTGTTCCTACCATTCATTTAACTTGGTCATGATTCTTCTCTAGACTTGATTAACTCGGAAAAAAAACCCAAAAAATCTCCCACAAGACTAGTTCCTCACAAACAAAACAAGACAAAAGCAAGATCATCAATATCAGGTTTAAAACTTATCATCCAAGATCTAAATAACAGGTTTGTTTGAAAGTGTCAGCTAAACTATTTTGTGATCACACATTCTCCTACAGTTGGAGATGCACGACATAGGAAACAGCTGTTAATATCTAGTTTAGGAGTAAACTGCAATACTGTACCACTTCAGTAGTACATAATTCATACATAGGCACAACAGGACTAATCCTGCTCTTGCGATATCATCACTGGAACTGGGCCGGGCCCACCATCAGTGCAGAATCATTAGAATAGCTGCCCAAACTTCAAAGTACGATTTAGGCAACAATCCCTTTGGATTATCTTTTTCTCAGGTCCCCTGCTCAACAAGTAGCACTCTCTATTTAACATGACATAAAAGCCTGAAATCTCATTCTTAACTTAAAAAGGCAGTACACACACTTTATTCCCAAAGGCAGTACACACACACACACATATATATGTAATATAATAATATAATGGCCAGTCTTCGCGAGCGAAGATTTGGGAAAGGTCATTAACCCTTCGAGCCTGCGCAGTGGATTTTTTAGGTGAGACACAGCGTGCGCTGAACTGAGCCCACCCTTTAATCCTGAGGTTCATCTGCCGGGGCCAAGCAAGCTTGGACAGTGGCAGTGAGGGCCCCAGAACGTAGGTTTGTTTAGAGTGACCTTCTCTTAGATGGATTGCCACACAGGGCTGACGAGCTCCATCTGCCCGGGGGGCCGGGAATCGAACCCAGGTCGCAGAGGTGAGAGTCCTGCACCCTAACCACTAGACCACCAGGGGCCCCATTATATATGTATATGTATATTTAAAAATTTTAAATATATAAATATTTAAATATAAAATATAAATATAGTTTTATATTTTATATAAATATAAAAATTTAAATATTTTAAATATACATATATATGTATATGTATATTTAAAAAGCAATAGGATCTAGTGCCAAGACCACTTCATCTGCTGCGAATTGGCACTAGGTATCTTTAAATACCTAGTTTTAAAATAATGAAAAATCATACAGGTGGATATTTCCTGCCATTATTTCATGTAGTATAATTTAAGTTATAATCTTCCTCACCACGCTAGAATTAACACTGATGTAGAATCTGATTCATCACAGTTGTTGCTCTATATGAATTATGAAGTGTAACTGATAAAAGAAAAATTGCAAGTTTTATTTGAGAACACACAGTTCTTTTCATATTGTAATAATCTGCTTAATCTGAGATACGATGTGTATCAGCTTTGACTAATTAAATAACGCAAAATTAAAATAATCATAGAATGGCAGAAAAGGTAAGAGATCTGCTCCCCACTGCCACTACAAAGATGATTGTGTTTAATTGTGAATTAACTTATGGATCATTTCAATACATAAAATCCTTTTCGATTTAAAAAATTATTGAAGAAAATGAACATCTTCCCTTCAGTTCTTTCAAACTGTCATATTCTGACTGTTTCAATAGTTTATTTATACCAGCTCTAAGCCAATGAGTTCCCAGGTCCATTTAATAACTGCAATTAACAAGATAAACATAAACACCAACTGCATGAAGAAAGTCAAGATACCAAATATGATATTCTATGTGAACTAAACAGGAATGTATTTGCAATTTAAAATATAACTCATCATAATGAAAATGTAAAGCAGTAGTTCTGCTTTATTCGGTATGGCAGGCTAGGGATCCCTGTGAAGCTACATTGAAGCAAAGAGTGGATTAATAATTTAATTTAGTTCAGAACTGTGCAAGTGGGGCACTGCAAGCCATTATTCTGTAACCAGCTGCTGACCCTAATATGGATCAACCAATTAGACATCTCTATTTAATTGTTGAGTGACCCATCTGAAACTGACTAGAAATTTTCATTACAAACAAAACTCAGTGGCTTAAAGGAATCTCACCTATCCCCCTGGTGGAGAGAGTGGGTTTGATAGAGGCACACAAAGGAGCTAGTAAATGAAAAAAATTGCTAGATCATTTTAGGCTGTGTTCTGTGAAATAACATCTTAATATAATGAACCTTGGTGAAGCAATCTATCCCTTGGCGAAGCAACAGCCCTCTCAGATAACACCACACAAAGCAAATACCACTCATCTAAAGTTACATTTGCTCCTTGTTATCACAACTTATGCCACTTAATTCATTATTCAATGAATTCACTTTCTTGTTTATTAGATGCAAGGTAGTCACTCATCCCTAAAGGCCATGTATGCAAAAGACTGCTTGTAATGCTGTCACTTCAAACCTCTCCAGGCTTTCACATTGCTTCAAGAATTAGGAATAAAGAAGCAAACAATTTAGATTTATTCATGATGATATTAAATCTGTATATGGTAAAGGAAATGAAAGAAATGTTACACAGCTAACTTAAAATCTATTGATACACATGAACAGAATATGTTATTCCCTGTATTTGTGAAAGCTGGCACATTGACACCTGCAGTATAAAACCCCCTAGACTGTATCTTATGTCTTTAAAAGATCTGTTTAGGAAATAAAAAAGTAATTGTTTGTCACATTCCTCCCTCCCATTGAAAGGCATCTCAGTCTTGTTCTTCAAGTGCATTTGATATATTCAGTCCACCATCACTACCAGAATTATCTACTCAAGTGCATAATCCCTGTAGTGAACACACTAAAATCAGCAATCAAATGCCACAGGTATCAAAATCCAAAACACTTAAAATATCCTTTTGTTATATAATGGACTTCTGTTATATAATGGACTTTAAGATATACAGCAGCTGATTTTTGTAACTCACAAATGTGTGTTCTCTGATGTTTTTAAATGTGAATTTTGCTAATTACATATTTAATAGATTTTACGAGCACAAAATAAGAGCTTCAACTCTTTTCACACTGCAGTAGCACTCAACGAGATGTTTCAATTTTACTCTGTAACCTTATGCTGTTAGAATCATTAAAATGCAAATGAATTACTGAATTAAACAGACTTTCAGTACACTCTTAGCACAATTAATATTGTATAAAATTATCTGCATAATTATACATACCAACATTTATATAAGGCATTGTAAAAAGTCACAAATTAGAAACTGAATGTAAAACTGGTAAGTACTGGAGAACAGGCTTCTACATATGAAAATGTAATTGGTATTTTACAGTTATTACTCTATGTGACTGCAATTAGACAGTACATTTCACATTTCAGTCATTGAATCATTTTAAAAATAATTATTTTTTTAGGACATTGATCTAATCATGCACAATAACACACTACTCACCAAAGTTCAGAGCAATTACTTTCCTGATATTAATTTTACTTTTAAAATTGTAATTAGTGACCTGTTAAGCAGTTAAAACCAGAAGAAAAAAAACACCACCAAAAAATAATTGCAGGTATACACCTCAAGAAGTGATTGAATGACTCAGAATAAAATAACATTTTAATTATAGTAATTTATAGGTAAAGTTGCTACATAAAAATTGCTTTTTAAGACACTTGTTTATACTTTCTAAAATCTGATTTATATGGATTTTGCCTTTAAAAAAATATGTATGATTCTTAGTAATCTTGCTCTTATAACAGCAGTTACACTTTGACCATCACAATTCAGGAATTTATTCATCTGAATAATTAACCTTTCCCTCCTGCAATATGCAAGTACAAGATGTATGCCTTTCATTGAACTAAAGGCAAGTTGAATAAGGCAAGTATAGAAATTGTCTTCATAAAATATAATGCAAAACCCAATTGTTTTCTCTATATCATGTAACAGTGTCAGTAGCTGTGTTGTGTGGAGATCTGCATTCACATTTATCTGATTTTCTGAAATAATTCTGAAAAATTAGGAGGGAATAATAATGAATAATAATGAATGAAAACTTCTCTGTTAATATATAAGTCCTAACTTTATCCTTTATTGTGCAGTGTTTGCATTTTTGCACGTGGGAGATTTTAAAAGTCACACAGTGATTTTTGTAGTGCAACCGTATGCTAGATAAAGACATTTAAACTGTCAGTATAAACTGCTTCTGTTTTCATTTTGCATTTAATTTCAATGCCAGACTCAAGGCATAAATTTTTCATTACCTGCAATGCTATGAATAAAAGATTAAAAAAAGAACTGAGAAGAAATTCTAACACATGCAGTGCATGCAGCACATTGTGCAGACACAGTGCGCATAACTAGATGTTTAATTTCCACCACTTTTTCCTGTGTCAGAAACACTATTATTTAGTTCATACATCATGCAGCTAATTTCCAGCATTTCAGCTCTGAGGAATTCGAATTTATCTAGCTCTGGACAATAATCCATTCAACACTCTCAAAATCTGAAGATGATACACGTATTGGTAAATTCACATGGTACTTTCTAAAGTATGTCTCTTGCCATCTAGTGTTGGTAAGTTAAGCACTATTAAAGTATTTCAACAGCATATATTTTTGCCTTACTTCTTGAACTAGCAAATGAGTAACTTTTTTCCTAGGTTCAAAGAAGTAAGAATTACTAAAAATTTCCAAGCTAATTTCAATTTCTCATTAAGCCTCACTTCATAATTTAAGCCGAAGGATGTTATCAATCCCAAGAGGTGAAGTCATGGGCTTACTCTGACAGAATTTTTTATTTAGCACTTGAGTGTTTCCAGTAGCACTATACATCTTTGGTTTTACTGTATAAACACTCAGAGGGCCTTGGATGAAATTCTGTTTATCTCTCTTCAACAGCCTCTGCTGGACAAAGAAAAGCGCTGTGGAATACATCTTGTTTAGCATTAATAGTAGCCTTTTATTTATTGGAAAATATCTCAGATTCCTAGTTTGACTTCTGCCTAGCAGCAAGCTCTCAGGCACACCATATATTCAGTCCAGTCTAAAGTAAAAATATCTTTTACTTTCACAGTATGTCTAACAACGTACATCTGTACAGTAATCTCCATACACTGAAAGTAATTTAAGGGGGGAAAAATGACACTGCACAATACTTAATTTTAATATAGCAATGTGTCAATTTTTTTCCCCAAAACTTTGGAAAATAACTTCAAACTGTGGTTTTTAGTGCTTTACCACTAAGAAGGACTGAAATATCTGTGCAAAGGCAATATGGTACTACTCTAGTTCCTGGTCTTTTCAGTCTGGGATGAGCATTTTTAATTGGAAAGATTTACTTAATGGAAGGCAGCTGGATTAATGTGATTTATAGTTGCCAGAACAGGTAGGGGTATAGCATTTTACTAGTTGCTTCTGTGACTTTGTAGCAAAGCTGGTTCAAGTCACCGCCACTGATGAACTTCTGGAAGGATTGTGTATAAGTTGGCATAAACTATTTGTAATGCTTCTCCTAAGAGTTCAAGCAGATAAAAAGAGGTAGAATGTGAAAAATTGACTATTTTCACATTCACCGAAAAGCTGTCAATTCGTAATGGACTGTAGTACACCGCTGGAGCTGCATGACACCTGCACCTGCACTCACTGCACTCATTTGCACTCACTCAAAACAAACAAAATTACTTTCAGCATTTCAAATTGTCAAGGCACAAAAGCAAAATTATGTATTTGTTTTTAATGGAGCAACACCAATGGCAGCAACATACTTATTGCCAAATTGGTTGTCAGTTCCTGGCATCAGCTCTGCAAAGTGATAAGTACTTTAGCCTTGATCCAGCCCAGACCTTTACTTTACATTACACTGGATGAGAAGCCATTTCCTTTGAGGATCTGAGCTCTCTTTTAATCAAATTTAACAAATTACAGTCTGCAGTGACCCTACCACACAAGTAAGCAAGTAAAGGCCAAATGTGAAAATTTGGTCACTGGCAATAGCTGTTTGAGTTTGGAGAGTTCCATACATTTTACTTGTTTTGATTTAATATGTGATGATGACAAGATACACAGTTATGTGAAAATCTCATTTTATAACTCTGTCGAAGTGTATGTGTAAGCTGGGCATCTGGGCATGGTGGTTGTGAGCTTATATACATACATACATACAAATACATATATACACAGATATTAAAAAAAAATGCAAACACAGAAGTGTTGAACTTTAAACATCCTTAGGAGTGTAGGTTTCAAGGAATTAAAGTGAGAGTGGAAAGAAGAACACCAAAATATCCAGTAAAGAATATCTAAAACTATCTTTAGCTATTTACGCCAATGTTTTAAATCAATAGTGAAAATTGAAAATTATTTGGCAGTTAGGAGGTAATGGTTTTTCCATGCTACATGCATAGAAAAAACAACTTCAACACATACTTTTGGACTGTACGTTCTTTCATAAATTCACAGAAAATACTGCAATTTGGAAATGGGAGGGAGAAGAGAAAGGCATTATGAAATGTTTAGGAAGAGGGATGTGAGCAGTCAAACAAAAGAGCCCATTGGACTCAAGGTACTTTCTGTTTCTTGTAATTTTTTCCACCAACATGACATTATTTTTCCCAAACCAAGAAAATGTGGTGTAATTTTTATAGCTGTATCTATGGATGAAGTCACTGCAGGTAGTGTTGCACAAGATAGAGTGATGTAAAAGTTTGTCTTATTCTCTGTTTTGGATGGGGAGATTATCTTAATCTTGCTTAAACTATATTCAGTTCTAAATTTTCTAAAATATGAAATTGGGGAAGTTTGAAATTTTAGCCATCTTCTGAGTCATACTGTGTAAGGATTCATTTTAGATTTAGATATTACAGATTTATCTGACTATAATTTTGGAATGATACTGAATTTTAGTGTGCATATAATTACGTTATCATTTAATTACAGCATAAGCTCTTAATTCCAGAACTGCAAAACATAGAAAGTGCTTTGCTGAATTTGTATTACATCAGCTGGGTACTCATTTTAAAATAACTGGCGAATATCTGTCTTAAAGTTTCTAGGGTAATTGGTATGAATTTAGGAGCTAATTGGTAATCTCATTACGAAGTACAGCCACAGAACTTCACGGCTTCTGTCATTTTGAAATTATTGTTTATGGAGTTTCCTTTAGTTTACATTTCTTTTTGTTATTTTATTTATTCTTGACATAAGTTCAGGAGACTTCCAAGCTTTGTCTAGTAGTAATTTCAGAAGAACAATTTCATTTCTAAAGTTCCACTCTATCTCATTGTTAAGTTTTGCTTAAAACCACTACATAGTGACAGTTTATCATACACTTTAATATATAATACTAATTTAATTTGATGACATAAAAATACAACACGAAGTGCTAAGAAGTTGATAAAAATCATTTTACAGTATTCTAAATCTGCTTACCTACCTACAACCCAAGGATTTTCTTCTTTTCATAATACACCATAATATGGTTACAAGTGCATTGAAATTCATCTTGTTAGAATGGTAGTAATATATCCCACCAGGACTACTGTTCCTAGTAGCAATTTAAAATAATTATTGTGAGACTTGATGCTAGACATCAGGTTTGCAATAGAAAAACATTGCTGGAAGAAAACTTCATAATGGTGCAATTTGGAACTAAGCCTCAATTTTACAGTAATAGATTCTCTTTATGATGGCACAAAGGAGTAAATGCACTTAGCAAATTTAAATCTATTATTAATCACACTTTGTGGATTGCAGTGCAGAAAGGAGAAAAGAAATTAGCTTTTTAGGTATATTTCTTATATAAAACAAGTTCTGAAATGAAGAACACTTTACAAAAATCTCCTTGTTATAGCTCAGAAATACAGCAAGTCTTCATAACTGCAGATAATTAGAGAGGTTCAAAATCTTTCTGAAATAGTTTTGCATGTCATTATTTCAGGTTAGAAGTTACTAGACGGTGTTCTCTATGTCATCAAAACACATTCACTTCTAGAAACAAAATATCCAACAAGAAAGTTGAGTTAAATCTATATTCACACTTGTTTTCTCTAACCACTCTTCTTAAATTGGGGGAGGTTTACAATATTATTGCTTTAATTATGTCACAGTTATAGCAAAATGAAGTATACTCGTTTAAGTATATATACACTGGTTTGCCCTTTAATAGACCACTGTATACTTTTAAAAAGATATTTCAAAGAAAATAACGGAAAGTAACTCAATATGGATTTTAGGAAGTTGTCATACAGCAGTGCAAAACAACATTTCTTATGCCATCATTGTGAAAAACTCCAATTCTTATGGCCTACATTGTAATTTTACATCTAAAATTAAAATAACACAGATTTGGTGCCTCTTTTATTTAAGGAATCGCATTTTTTAATAAAAATTGATATATTAATATATTAGGCTGGCAGATGCAGAGTTGTCTGTGCTTTGGGTTTTCTTTTTTTTTTCTATCACTGATCCTTTCAATAAACAGAAGTCTGGCATAAACAGTTCAGATGAAAATAAAACTTCTAATTCCAGCACAAACCACCAGCATATGAAAGCAAATAGTTACTGTAAATGCATGTTTTAAACAATATATTTCAAATTAATTGGACATTTATGTCATGGTTACTAAATAAACATGTAAATATCTCATCTTTGAGAGGGAGATTACATTCATCTACACTTTATCTTGGTCATTCAAACTGTGTCTAAAATTACTGACAGGCAGAGGATCTTCTGATCTTTAACTGTTTCAGTTCCACGCATGCCCCAGCCATCATCAGATAATAAATGTATGCCCACACTGCAGTTTGCAAAGAATAGAGAATTTCCAAACCTATTCTTAGATGAACAAACTTGGATACCAGAAGCACTCTAAGCAGCACAAGCTCATGTGGGCTAATTTACTCTGCTTCAGCAAAGAAAATTAGCCTGTGAGGAGCTCCAGACTGCTTAAGTTTTTTGTACCTGAAGTACCTCGTGTATAATATCCCTATACTATTTTTGCTGTCTTGCAGTCTGTAGTGTAGGCAAGGCTGGAGGAATACACTCAGTGGGTCTGATACAAAAATTAAGAAATGGTTCCATGGCAATGGCTTAATGTGAATGAACATGCGTTACCCCATACTTCTCACATCGTTTTCTTGGCGATGCTGCACATTCATAGAACCAGATGATCACAGTAAGGTCGGCAGAAAATCACATGCTATAACATTACAACCCAAAAGTTCAATTACTCAAAAGAGTTTTCTAAAAGAGAAGAGCTGAAGACAAGCAAGCCTATTCTTTTTCTACTTCCTTCTGAAGAAGACATCACTTAAAGGAAAAAGGGGACAGATGGAACTACCCAATCTTTATGCAACACCTAGAAGAGATGGTATAGCATTACTTTCTTCCATAACTACTTGTCAAGTGTCCAGATAGTTCATTCTAACAAAGCGAGGAAGAGCAACTTTCATTTTTCTTAAAAATAAAATTTTAAACTAACAGGAAAATGTGACTCATGCACATTCACACAGTTAAAGCTAATCATACAAACAAAAGGAGGAAAAAACCTCCATACATTAACATTTTCCTTAGATAAATACAGGACTTTGTAGAGTCTGACTCAAACTGTGAATGCTTTTTTATTGTCCTTACAACTTTCCAGAGCACAACTTAGTTTAAAACAAACTATACAGCCAAAATTTTGGAGGAGTGTTAGAAATTCCAAGTTGTATCTTCACTCTCTTTTCCCTTTTTAGGTGTCATGGTTTCAGCTGCCCTTCCCCCCATCTCAGGTTCATAGGGGCCCTGAGTTAAAGTTGATTGGTCCCGGGACAGTCTTACCTCAGGAACCAGTCAGCGCTGGTTTTGTTCGCTCCTGTGAAAATTAGATATACACAACAACCGGAAATTGTTGTTGGCAGAGTTGGGAGTCAGTCTGCTGTTCTGTCTGAGTATGTGTGTGTGAGGGCCCAGGGGTGGCAGGGTTCCCTTCCCCCCCGGGAAGAGGGGCCCTGGGCCCCATAGCTCTGGCTAAGCCAGGGCTGGAGGCAGCATTGGAGTGTGTATGTGTTGTGAGGGAAGAGGCTCACAACCGCTGAGGTAACAGGGAGAGAGGCAGGCTTTCAGCCAAGCCCTCTCCCCCTCCTTTGCAGCGAGGCTGTGGGCAGCTCGGGACAGTTATAACCGGACCGAACACTTGTAGCGAAAGCTGAGTGGGGGCTTTTCCCTCTCACTGTAGCTGGGAGTGGATGTAAGGCTTAGTATTTTGAAGCTGAGCCAGAGAGGACGGGCTGAGAAGGCAGCTTGGTGCCAGGAGAAAAAACTCCAGGTGAAATTGGAGACGGGCCAGAGAGAGGCTTGGAGGGTGCCCTGCAGAAGTTTGGCTGTGGGCAGCCGAAAACTTATGGAGGAGGAATGATTCCCAGGACACATGCAAGTGACAGGCCGAGCTGAACTTCAGCAGCTACGGAACAGAGGGAGAGAGAGAGTCACACAGCAGAGACTGGCACAGAACCAAGGAGGACGGACTCAGAGCTATCTTCTTGGACTTCCTGAGGAAGAAAAGACCTCAGCAAAGAGCTGGAGGTTGGTGGGGGGTGATCAGTGAAACCCTTTTCCCTGACACCCCAACGAAAGAAAGACTGTTTACCTATCAGCCTGAGGGTTTCTCCTGAACTGATTGAGGGAGAGGCTTGAAGGGATGATAGAAGTGTGTTAATATTGTACATATATAGTTGCTTTTAGTTTGTACAGTATTCATTTTGTATAGGAATAAATGTATATATTTCCCTTCCCCCATACAGAGGTGTGCCTGCCTGAAAATTTCTCTTTGGTGTTGAGGTAAATTGTGGGAAGGTGGGGGAAGCTTGGAGACTGGATTTTTGTGGGGGTTCAAACCACCACATTAGGCAAGCATGCCAATGTCAAACGACCATTTTCTTAACAGAAACAAACACTTCTTATAAGTAACTGTTTAACATTCCTAAAAAAAAACCAACAAAAAACCCCAAAAAAACCCCCCAAAACCCCAACAAAAAAACAACCAAACAAAAACAACCAACCAAACAAAAAACCTGAAAATTTCCTAAAACCTTACAATACAAAACTATACACAGCAAATCTTCATGATAGTGAGATATCATGCATCTGATACAACTTGCTCAAAAAGACTCATAGTTCTGTAAAAGTAAATAAAGACAGTTCCAGGTTTCTATTTTCAGGGATTCCATAAGAATACTGCTACAATCCTATAATAATAATTCATTTTCTTTGACTGGTCCATATACAGTCATCAGTACAGTTTACAGCACAGGTGATGATTATAAAGCCACGCCTTATGGATACTAAATAGAATTTAGGACAGTCCACATCTTGCAATAGTCTTTACATCATTAAAAAGTCCAGCCCCAAAGCACCCTCAAAAATGAAGGGTTGACCACAGCTGAGTTATGATATTTTAAAGTCAGCCTGTAGTCAAGGATTAAACCCATACTGTGTTTCATACTAACTGCATGAAGCATCCCTTCATCACAGACATGGCATTTTTTACAGACTTTCATTCTTATCTCCTCTGAAATATTCTGCCCAGTGATCAGAGGTCACCAAACTAAAATACTTATTAGAGAGAAAACAAAAGCATGTCAGTTTCTCAGGATAGTTTATAAATTACAGAATGCTATGCTAAAGAATAGAAAAATAAAAATAGAAACAGAAAATAAAATATACTGCAGTAGCAGTTCTCAAGAGTGATGAAAAAAATTCTGATAGCATGCAATGCTTTTAAAGCCCGACAGCACAGTCTTGCATAACACAACAGAAGAATGCCCCAATAGTGTTCACCTGACAAAATCTATTAAAACCTGGGTATATCCTTAGAAGACCATCTTACACAAGATTAAGGGTACTGATGCAATCATATACTTTTAGTAGGTGGTTCGGAAATTATATTTTCTGTCTTCTAACCCTGTATTATTTTCAAAACAAGCAAATAAAAATTATTTCTATTTATAGAATAGCTACTCCAGGACAGGAGCAGTTGCTCTGACTATATGTTCTAGACTAGACATGTGGTCATCCACAATGTCTAAAAGGAAAAATTTAGGTTAAGTCTGATTTAATGATTTATGTAAACTTAGCAATTGTTGGTTTCACTTGAAACCTCTGGTGTTAGTTGAATGACAGCACAAATTTCTTTTCCGTAGTTAAATAATCTCGGGGCAATCTAAACTATGTGAAGCAGAGAACCCCACAGAGCGATTTCTGCAGCAAATGTCAGAGGTATTAGACTCTATATCACTTAGACAAAGGGATAAAATACATACAGATTATTAATTTCTAATTGGGCTTAGAGCAAGACATTTTTTGTCTCACGTTATCATGGTTTTCTATTCTTAATGCGAAAGTGCATATACATATAAATACACACACACACACATATATTTATATATGAAAGTTGCAAGCATCAAAAACAGGCACTAAAATTAGTTTTACTTTCAGGTGAACCAGAGTATAAAGCTTGTTTAAACAAACTTTATATTTGCAGGGTTGCAATGAAGAAAGATGAAAGTTTTGCCCCTAAATGAACAAGACTGAAGAATGGATCCACGAAGAATTATTGGCTACCTATTCAATATTAGCAGACAACTTCATTTCTTATAATTCAAAAATATTTACATCGCAAAATAAGTAATCCCAAACTTCGCAAGTCTGTAATAGAGTAACGGTTGTAAATGCAGATTATTTTATTATCCTGAATAGATGAATGAAAAGGCACACAATGACTCCAACTGGCAATCACTTTAAAACTTTAAAAGGAAAATCACTGAGTAGTTACCTTAAAGCTCAAGATCATAAGATAACTGACAGTAATAGATCAGTAAAATTTAAAAACAATAGATATTGCATGAATAAAACACCTGTAATTTAAAATCGAAAATATTCTACACAGGGCTATTGTGCTGTGGGTCTAAATGAACCACTCTCTTTATACACAGAAAGATGCTTCCTATAAAATCAGATTGTCTTTCAATGTCTCTCTTCAATGAGGTAAAAACCCACATCACATTTGCTTTTGCTAAACACAGGCTCTTTGCCATGGCAGATCACTACCTCTTCCCTTTGCACTGTTAAAAAAATTCTAAAATATTCCCATTATGTGTTCCTGCATCTCTTAGGCTATATAACATAACATCCCTAAATATATCCACTGTATTCCTCCTACTCTCATCTTCAGTACTGTGATCTGCTTATTCTTCTTCAGCATCTTTCTCACCTCCGCTGCCATGACTATCTCACATGTCCCTTCTACTATCAAATGATCTTCTCTGGTATCTATATCTGTAACCTCTTGTCTCTTCATGTCTCCTACTTATTTCTTTCACAGTTGCACCTCTAATTTCGAATTTTATTACTCTCAGGATCATTCCCCTGTTCCTCCTCTCAGTCCTAGCACTGAATTTTGCTCACTGCCTCAAAAAAACCCAACCCATCCCTATTTTGTTTTGTGTCTCTTCTCCATTTGTCCCTTTACTACATTCTCCGGAATGTCATCTTATTATCTTAATATTTAGGTTAAAAATCTTTCTAATCCCTGAAAAAAATCTCTTTCTACTTTCAAACCCACCATTCTGTCAGCTGAGGGACTGCCCAACACACTCTAAATGACACTTAGCATTTTGCTATTTTTCATCCACACAGTTACCTGTTTCTGACATATACCATTTGTATAATCACAAAAAACCCTTTCTTTTTCACAGCCACAACTGAGAAAAGCACAGATTTTAATGCACAACTCTCTGTAAGAGGACATGAAGTGATGCGTCCACTGACCACTTTCTTGCAGACAGGGATGGTCCTTTTTCACTCCAATGGCACCTTCCAAATTAGTGTGTTGCTGGTTCTCCTAGCCAGAAAGGCCACTCTTTCAGCTTTGGGTCCAAAAAACGGTGTCTCCTTCCATCCAGCTACCTTTGTTTGATCCTTATTCATCTGCTATAAAGAGGCATCTCAACAAAATAATAGCATCAGTAGTGTATTAATCCCTTGGCTAATCCCTTTCTTGCCATGTCCATAAGAAGGCCACATTTAAACCTTTTTAATGCATTTTTAAATGCATTTTAAAACACAGTTATTTGTAAGGCATTTACTGAATTTTACTGAAAGTCTATTCTTGTCTTGTAAAGTGCCATGTACTCTGTAAACAAGCAGTAAGATAGAAATATAAACAGCAAAAGAGGTCAAGCTTCAGAACAACTTCATATTGTAATGATGTTGCTGACTGCCTGACCAGAACTGGTGACACTCCTATGATATGCCAAGGGAGAGCAGACACTGTGAGATGCAGTGGTAATAAGAGACATGGGTCATTATCTCACATGTGGATTGGAAAAATATCATTCTGTGACCTGATATGGCTACATTTATAGACTTCATCAGTAACTGATTGATGGAGCACAGACTGTTTTGCAGTCTGTGAGAGACCTTTGCTTTGCTTTTGAGCAGAACAACAGATTTAATTTGAAATGTCAAAAATCTACTTTTTAACAGCAGCTACAATGCACCGGATTTTAATGTTGGGCAAACTTCCTAAATACCACACAACTGTGCCTTTCCTCAAAAAACTGCACTCAACTTCAGCAAAACTGTAGCTCTCTACATATGAAGATGGAAAGCTTTATACACTGAAGAGAGGTAGCATTTAATCCTTAGAGGCAGTGTAAAGACAATGGGTATCTTGCAAGAGGCAGAGAGCAAATAGTCATTTCAGGGAACAGATATGCCAAGAAGAACTCAAAGTAAAACAACAGGAGGGGAAACGAAGTTATTAAAAGCAAGAAGGTATCATTCTGAAAGTTGAAAGCAGTATCATAAACTGTGGCAAGTTGGTTATAAAACCACAGCAAGGCAGTCCAGAAGAGAGTTTGAGTAAAAATCCATCTTGACATTAAAAGTTTACAATAGAATAATGTGTTTTCAAACATATCAGGAGCAGGGAATCTGCTTGAATGTTCACCTGGCTAGAAGACCATCACTGTGCCAGTGTTACAAGCTTTTTGCTGTTTTTTTGGTGGTTTTTCTTTCTTCTGCTGAGTAAACTGTGGGAAACAGTTTACTCTTCTGCTGAGTAAACTGTGGGAAAGTTCCTACTCTTGAAGCTTTCTTAATAAAGCTCTATTAAGAAGGTCTCAGCAGAAAATCTATGTCAAAATGAATGTCAGTAGAAAACATTATGTGAGAAATAGAGAGGGGAAAAAAGATGAGTAGCAAATTGCCAGGACCAAACAGTATCTGTGTTTCAAAGGAATGTAATAGCTGAACCACTAATTGTAGTGTCATCATGGTTAGGCTTTGCAAACGAAGATTTGGGAAGGTCTCTACCCACGTTTGTTGCAAGTGCATTGGTGGCTAAATAGGCCAATACGAGATAGGCATGTCCAGTTGCAAAAGGCACAGCAGAAAGACTCCTTAGGTGGTAAATTCTGCAAGACACGATTCTTTCTATGTTGTCTTTTCTCCTCAAGAGTGATCCTGTGTGCTTTCTCAAAAGCATCAGCAGCGTTAAAGATAGTGTGCCTTCAGGCCTCCCAATTGGAGGCCAGAGTAGACCAGTTATGTTGATCAATGTGGCCAAGGCTGAGATGTTGTTTCAGGGAGTCCTTGTATCTTCTCTTCGGGGCTCCTCTCTTGTGGAGAGTTCACCATAGAGTAAGATCTTAGGGAGGCAGTGGTCCTTCATCCTTGAGACGTGTCCTGCCCAGCGCAGCTGTGTTCTCAGTAACATGGCCTCAATACTTGTGACTGCTGCTTGTTCTAGAACAGATGTATTGGTCACATAATCTGACCAGTGGATGTTTAGGTTTGTACGGAGGCAGCGTTGATGGAAGTGTTCTAGGAGTCGCAGGTGGTGGCAGTAAATGACCCATGATTCAGAACCATATAAAAGAGTAGACAGCACAACGGCTCTGTAAACACTGATCTTTGTGCTTTTCTTCAGGTGTTTATTACGCCAAACTCTTTTATGGAGTTTTCCAAAAGCTCTATATGCCTTTGCTAACCTGTTGTCTATCTCCCCGTCAATCTTACCATCTGAGGAGATGAGGCTGCCTAGGTAATTAAACTGCTGGACTGATTTGAGCTCTGATTGGCCAATGGTGATATGGGGATGATGGGGGACTTCCTGAGGTGTAGGTTGATCGAGAACTTCTGTCTTCTTTAAGCTGACTTCCAGCCCAAAGAGCTCAGCAGCATCTGCAAAGCAGGATGTTAAACGCAGCAGAGCTGCTTCTGTGTGGGCGACAAGGGCGGCGCCATCAGCATAAAGCAGCTCACAGACAAGATAATCACTAGCCTTCTGGCAATCATCCTAGGAGAAGGACAACTCTAATTCCAAACCTGAGCAGATGGAGCTCGCTTAGCCCTGTAAGGCCATCCATCTAAGAGAAGGACACTCTAATTAAACCTGCGTCCTGAGGACCTCGCTGCCACTGCCCAATTGCAGTGTGCAACCTACTACTTAAACCCACTTAGTTAAGGACTGGAGAGTGGTAAATGTACCATCCACCTTTGAAACGTGTTCCAGAGAGTACCTGCAAACTGGTAAGCCTCAACAGTGTACCAGGCCAGTTAGTGGATACTATAACAAAGAACAGAACTTGTAAACAGATTGATAAATTGCTTATACCAGGTAAGAGTCAGCCCATCCCTGCTAAAGGGAAGTAGGTTGTGAAAAACTTATCAACAATTCAGTTTGTAAAGAAGATCTGCTCAGTATAGTCTGCTCAGATTTTCAAAGCTTCTAACAAAGTCTTTCACCAAAGCCTTGCAAAGAAACTAAGTAGTCATGGTGGAAAAGAAGGGGTCATAACATGGATAAATCTAGATAAAGCACAGGAGTCAGCTAGCATGGTGCATGCCAGAGAAATTCCACAAGGACCCGCACTGTTTAACTTACTCATAAATGATGAAAATAGGGTGAGTCAAATGCAAAAGGACAGATTTTGCTGATCATACAACAAGTGGTAAAGCCAAGAACGGATAATGCAAACTTCATGAAAGGCCACATGGTGCTCTCCTGGGTGTTAGGATGGTAAGTGAAACTGAAAATACAAAAGTGAAGTTATGTACCCAGGAATTTCAGTCCTAACTGTATTGGTAAAATGATGGGCTCTGAGCTCATTATTGCCAATCATGCATGAAATCTTGAGGCATTAAAAAGTTCTGGGAAAATGTAAGTTCAATGAGGAGTAGAAATGTGGAAAAAAGAAAAACAAAACCAAAGCAAAAAAAACCCGAAACCTTGGCATTTAAGGATTTGTATTTAGTAGGAAAATAAGAGTAACATACTAAGCAATGGATATAAATTCATTACTCATTCACATGAGTGCATTTCTTGTTTCACCATTCCTCCAGCTTAAGAGAAAAAAAGGTATAATAAAATTGAACAAGGTACAAAAAAAGGTGAGATTAGCAAAGGCTGGGAGATGGCAGAGCAGGATAAAAAGAAGTCCACAAAACCTGAAGCAGCACAGGATTAGAGACAAGGAACCCACTCTACACCACCTTTTCCAACTAAAGAGTTGGTGGGCCTCAAGCACACAAAACAGCATCACATTAAAACCAAAAAAAATTGCTTCATGCAATGTGCAGTAAAGTTAGGCATTGCAGGAGATGCTTAGAGGTTATGGGGATTCAGGTGGAGAATGGACAAGTTCATGGAAGAAAAATCCTATTAAATGTAAGGACCCTTCCTCTGTTTAAAGGAAGCATGTGCCAAAAGTTGTTGGAAACTGAGTGAATACCCAGGAATATTTTGATATTTCAATTGGCTTTTGTAAAGCATGCTATATCTGAACATTTTTCATTGTAATAATCAAGGACAAAGTTGAATAAACAGACTCAGTTTTTAAAAAGTCTGTTCATTCAGTAAACTACATATGAGATACTTTATGTAATCAGATTTCACAATAGAAATGTATCACTGAAGTTTATTATGCAATATTCAGGACGGCATCTATGAATGTCTTCATTATTTTAATACCTGGAGAGGTATTAGTACCATCTACTTTGTCTGCTTGAGGCATCTAATTGAGATTGAGAATACCTAAAATTAGTGCTACGTACATAAAAAGGAGCAGAAGTGTTTCCAGATGGACCTAAATTAAACACATGAAGACAAAATCCATAAATATTCCTTCAAGTGTTACTTCTACTTTACCTAGTATTTGCCAGATACAATTGTGGTCACAGAGAATAAAAAAGATTTGACTGCTTCCCACATACACACCTACTCAATTACTAATAGAAAAATCTTAGGATCAAGCACTGGCATTTTTTAATGCTTTCTGTTGACATTTCCATTACAGATCTATCTCAAGGCTAAATGGATTCTGACAATGGCATTTTACGAGAGAAACAAATTGCACTTCTGTAATGCTTTGACTTCCAATATATTTTCTCATAAGCGAACTAAATTATCAGAGTACTTAAAACATCAGCTTAAACAAAATCTTTACTTCAAAAATACACTCCCCCACACGTTTTACACAGTCTTTTCTTTTTCAATAATTTCACAAATAGAATAATCTACACCCTCCAAATTGTTCTGAAGCATATCAATGGTATTGTTTACATGGGAGGTAGTACATGAAATTACAGGAATGATGCTCTACTTGGCATCTCTCATAATTTCAGTTTAAAACACAGTGCAGCTTCTTCCACATAGCATCCTGATTAAACAAATTAACTATGGCGCTGACTGCAAATGTACACACCAGAGTGTAAAAAATTAACAGATACAATGGCCAAGTCTGTATTTAATTTTAATTAAATTTCATTCTGTAGCTCAATTAATCCACAACTCCAAATGTCAGCAGGACTTAGGCAAATGGAATGACATCTGCTGCACTGCACACTGACTATAAAACCTTCACTGTGTGCTAGAGCTCTGGAAATGTACCAGGACAAAAAAATAAATTAATTTTTAAAATTCTTATTAAATATATATCAATTTATAGTAGTCTAATTTCAAAGAACATAGGAGAGGTATTTGATAGAAAACTTGAAAATGTGGGAAAATTTCTTTATTTCACAACTCTGCCTAATAATACTGCCTATCTGAAACAGTGGTGTGCATTAGTAACTACATACTTACAATGGGATTGTGTTATTTTTAAGTAATCTGTTAAGAGATAACTTGTGACGTATTGTGTAACTTAAAAAAAAAATCATATTGTAAACACTCTACATTATTATTAATGCAACTATGTATCTGCATAGAAGTATTATCCAGAAGTTTCTGCTCATGCTTGAAAGCTGTAGGAAGACATTATTCTGTCACAGAGAAACTTACCCACACTTTTAACAGCATTAAGGTATTTCAGTGGTAATCTGACATCTAAATATGTTTACATTGCCAGCCACATGACAGGTGGATCAGAAGAGGAGCTGAGGAATTTGAGGAAGGGAAATAAAAAGATACTAACAGTGAAAGAAAGTTCACAGATTTTCTGAGTCACATTGCCATACCGATATTTGTGTTACTCCTTAATTTCTTTAATCTTTTTTATTCTAAAAGAATGGCCCCATTTTAGCCATTATTTTTATTGACTTTTTTGACAAATGACAGACAAAGCAGGTATAGCTAAGGGAGCTGGGAATGAGGCCTGTGCATCTGAGATTAGGGAGAGGTTTCCATAGTAAGGGTTGTGAGATAACCATTTGAAATGGCTATTAATATTTTATTAAAAATCCAGTTGTTTATTACCTTATTTAAAATACACAACCAAGGCAAAAACCAAAAATGAAAGGAAAAGCCTGTATGTATTTCACAGTCCTTTACACATAAAAATGTACTAAGATGTCTCAATTTTCCAAATACTGTCTGTAGCTTTGATCAAAAAGTATAAAATAATGCTGAACTGAAGGATAATGGATGCTCTGTCATAAGATCTTGATTTTCCAAATACTTGAGTCAGTCAGATACTGTGTTTACAGGACAGAGGCTGTCATTTATCTTTCAATTTAATGATCTTTATAATTGTTTCTTTCCCATATTGGTAACCAAGTCACTGAACATGAAAAAAGTGAAATAGAAGCTTCCATGTTTTTCCAAATTATCACTACATTCCAGCACTACTAACTGTATTTTGTGCAGCTCTTGCGTATTTTGGATGGTTGCAAAATTATCAATTGAAGCAAGGAATATTTAAAATCATGTATTGAAAACTGAACTCCATTCTTCAAACACCTATTTTTTATTCAGGTGGATAGATTATATTTAATAAAAGTATTTAATAAAAGTGCTTACCTATAATAAGAATAAAAATTAAAGCAGAAGATACAGACAGTTTCCAGGACTACATTTCTATCAAAGAATACAACTATTTCTATTCCTCCCCTCACCCCCCTTAATTTGGAGCTTATTTTATGCCACATGCATTCAACATTTATATTTAAATTATATTTAAATTTCAATCATTAAACTAAGTAAATCTAAATATGATTATACTTAATTATTATTATCACAATTATATAATTAACTAAAGGATTGTCTAAAGTTCCTTAATTTATTTTTTCTTTCCTTTATCATTGCTTTCTCAAAGGCTGCTCTCATGTTTAGAGAAAGCATTTCACTGCACTACACTATGCATAAATAAACATGTTCAGTCATTCAGCCTCCTCTATGACAGTCAGCACAGATTGCTGATTAGTACTACACACCAAGTACAACCTTCAGATGTGTGCCTAGTTGTTCTCTTAGGTACAAAAATTGCAAGCTATCTGAATGACGGAAAAACCTGGATGATACCACCCACATTGATCCAGCCATCCGCAGTCAAGAAGGAAGATCCTATTAAAGGCTACAAGAACTGCAGTGCCTATTCAAGTGAATACTCCCAGAGCTTCTACTTTTGATATCCAAAAAGCTGCTCCACCACATCCCCTGCTGTTGGTGTCACTGTAAAATTTCAGGTAATGAGGTAAGGGGCACACTTGGGTTCTTTATATGCAAAGATGAGGAAAATTAATTTTAATGCTAAAAGGATGGGAGTACTGGTACAGACAGTCACTAAATATTTCCAGCTGCTCTGCTGTACTGGAATCTGGATTAGGAATCCTGTTATAAACGCCACAAGTACAGAGAAGTTTCTTATATTCCATTGGTGCAAAAGGGGCATGGGGTACAGCATAAAGATGGATAGAGGAACAATAAAATATAAATGAAAACAAGATACTTCTCTGTAATAGCTGCAACAAATAAAATGGCTTAGGGGGGAAAAAAAGTGAAATAAAAATGTTTCTGAAAGAAGTGTGGTAGGTTCAATATCATCATCATTATGATATACTGTGCTATCAAGGTCAAACCCCCAGAGTTTTCTAGTTTTACAGTATAATTCTACTTTCTAGTTCATAGTTGATTGAGAAGATGTAATTTGTGAAAAAATACTAATGCTTAATTGTTCTTTTTGTTTACCTATTGACTACTACGTGGGGACAGTGGACCTCACTTAAAACTAGACAATAAAAACTATTTCAAAATTATTGAATCCATTAAAAAAACTTCAGAAAGGCTGGGACATATATGTTCATGAATTCAAGCTTCAAAAATTGTAATAATGAAAATGCAAAGATCTTTTCAGAATCACGCTGCTATTAAGTTTTATAATTTTGGAAGGTAATTATTAAAAGAACGGTCTTACACCACACTTCTCTAGATCTGTTCTTCTAGAGAACACTTCTCTAGATGTAAAAAACAACTGATCTGTAAAACAAAAGCATATATTTTTCAATTACTAATACTAACATATCCGGACTGGTTAAAAGTCACCATATCTACAATCTAAAAACTACACACTAAAAAGCTGTTATTTGCCTTTTCTCCAGTTCCATCCTTATTAGTAGTAAAATTATTAATACAATTGTAGCATCTAAAATTTAGCAGGAAAGATGCAAATCTTGACACAATGTAAAAAAAAAAAAGAAGATATAAATCTAAGAAAATTTAGATTTTTGTTTTTGAGGTACAATTTTCTCCAAAGTTCAAGGGAGATAGGAGTGGTTTGGATTTTACTCTATGAGTCACACTCTAACTGAACGAGCTGTGCATATTTCTAGACAGACAACAGCACTTTACTGATCTGCCTGCCATTGACTGTCAAGCTTCTGCCACTCTCACTGTGCAACTCACAAGGAATATCACAAACTGATACGCAGACAGATAAAATAAACACCCAAATTTCAGTTTCAAACTCACCATGTAGCTGCCATTATGCATTTTCTCAAAAAAATTTTTACACTAAATGTACATATTTTTTTAAAAAAAGGAAAAACTGTTTCAATGCACTATGTGAAAACTGAACCTATTCATAATAGGACAAAAACATACAACTCTCGTTTTGACTCCTCAAATCATCAACTCTTAACTCAGGATACTATTTTATTACAGTAAGACCTCTAAAAGATACTGGGAAAGGCAAAAAAAAAAAGAAAAGGGAAAGTTTGAAAGTATCTGTGCTCTGGAGACAAAAACGTTTATTGCTGTTTTAAGGCCAAATATTACCCTTCATTGGTCCAATCTCCATATCTTGCAGATTCTGCTAATTTTACTCTTTTCTCCCCATCCAAAATCAATGTTTCTTCTTGATTTTTGAAAAGAATATCAGATTCAAGTGAATTTTCACACTGGAATCATGTAAAGAGATGCAGTTCTAAAGCAGCATATTTGGTCTTTGAATAACATAACTTTTACAACAGCTGTCCTTCTTCAAATATATATGTGTGTATATATGTGTGTATTCATATACATATATACATACATATATATGTGTGTATTCACACATATATATAGTTTGAAGTCAGTAGAAAGGTATTAAGTCTGTAGATACTAGTAAAATGAGACTGTAAAGCACAGTGCTGTAAGAAGATTGTCAGTCTGAAGGAAACTGAAACACTGACAGAACTCAGGGCAGAGTGAACTGATACCAAAAAAGGCTTCAAATTCTGTTTGCCTCTATGACTTCTATGACTTTCTTAGTTTTTATTCCTACTATCCACTTTCATCTTTCTGCTCTGATTTTAAGCAAGCTCCTTATCATTAAAAAATCTGGTTAATTTTATAGCCTGGATGTGTACTGGAACAGAGTTACCTATTTCTACTCACGGTAGATCATTGTGCAGTTTATCTCAATAACTGAATGTGAAGATGTTAAATGTTGTTGTGTCATAATTGTTCTACTCACAAGAAATTCTTATTCTCACCTAAGTGAGTGTAACAACATTAATGGAAATGGTATCTACAGACTGTTAGGAGAAGTTAGTTATACAGAGCTCAAACTGAGGTGAAATTAGTAAAACAATGCAAAATCAAGGAATGGTCACACTAGCATTTTGGTCTGATATTACAGACTTCTAAGTAAAATATTTCCCCAGCATGTTAGAGCTGTGGCCTATACAAAAAAACCTGCCATAATAAGACCACCAGTTCAACTCTAGCAAAGCTTTTTTTTCTATGAAGAAGGCAATATAAGGGAATTTATGAAACAATCCATTTTTATGCACATGTTCTGATGATGAAGAACTTACCAAAACCCCTGTGACCCAAAATTTGCTACCAAAACTATGCAATCAGACCTGTCCTGTCCACATAAGGAATTTGTTTGGTTATGAGGATGCTCTACATGCAGGAAATGGTCAGTGTGAATCTAGCTAACAGATAAAGAGTTCTTTCCAGTATTAAGACTCATATACTGGACTACTATGCCTTTTTTTTACCTGTTTCTTCTTAATAGCTGTAAATAACACATTTTAAACTTGAAACTGTTGTATAACTATATAGAGGAAGCACAAGAGATTGCACTCCTGTGCAACTTCTGTGCAACTTCACTGCACTTTTGTGTGACTGGAGTGACCTCAGAAGAAAATAGATTATACGGAACAGATATCTTGCTTTACAGATGCTAACATTTGTCCTTATCCCTAGTTGTGATAATAAAAAATTGTTCTGTTTCCAAAGGTGAATTGTCTCAAGAACCTTTCCAACAAAACCAGATCCAAACAAAAGGTTGGATACAATTAAATGCAAATGTGTGTCTTGTAATATAGTCCTTGAGTTGGGCATGCTATGTAGCATTCACATGGTCTTCTACATCAGAAAGCAAGACCCGCTTAAAGACTTACTAAGGTCTTCTTAGAACTACCTCAAGTTCTTCCTATTGAGGATTAAATATGTATCATACACCATCAATACTTCTTGCTGGACAATAAATGAAAAGTAAAATACTAATGTTTCTTGAAATATATTTTTTAATTATACTAAAAGCAAAATATACAGAAATACAGACTTCTTGAGGGCTTTTCTAGAGATTTAGTTCTTTGTGGCATTGCAGATAAGGACATCATCAAAAAAAATTCCCCTCAAATTAATAAATAGCCTATGAAGGTGAACCTTGAATTCGAGAACAAAAATATACTACATTAATAAAAATTATGCAAGGAAAAATTAGTTCTAATTGCATTCTCAATGTGACAAAGAATGTCTTAACTGTAAAATTTTTATTAAAACAATGAAGTAAAATTAAATAAATTTTAAAGTACTTTCAAATCTTGTTTATATTATTTGATAGTACCATGAAAATAATACCATTAAACATTGCATTTTCTAAGACACATTTAAATGTCTGAGGTATAAAAGTTATTCCACATTTATACCTTATCAGATGCTTCCTTTTTTCCATAACAGTGTTCATCTGGCTTACGCTTCATGCTCAAGTCATGCAGATTGGAGCTGACTCTCAATTACACAAAGTCTTTCTCCAAAAATGACAGACCAAATACAGTAGAGATAAAATACATCAAGGTTTAAAATAGGTCCGTTCAGCCCCACTGCCACTTCATCATGAAGTGATATAATTCACTGATGCCTCTGCCCAGCCTAACATATGTTCTAGTCACAGCCTGCGTCACTCTTCATTTGTAATTATTTCCCTTTTTTCCCCCTTATCTTGTAATACTTTGCTTGGTTGAAGACAAATACTGAAAGAAAAAAAGAGTATTATCATATGATGACCTGTTCCAGGGTGTTAAGTCCCTGTCAAGGTTTGATTTTAACATGGGGTATTGATGACAGTACATCAAATCAGGCATCATGTTCGGAATTAGACTATATTAATTATCACTTGAGTGCAGTATGCATGAAAGTGCTGTTTCACTGACTAAAAGGATCTGACGGAATAAAAATCCATTTCTCATCTGGTTGCTTATGGATAAAGACATTTTTCTCTTTGCTGTGGATTTTTCTTTATTAAATATGATATTTATAAGATTGAACAGACTGTCTTATTCAACAACAGATACGAATATTTTTAAACAAAAATATTGCTTTGATGACATGATCTCATGCTTAACAATGTTTCAAAGTTTACTGCTTAGTCATTACATAGAAATATACAAAATGTATATACAAGATGTACATATATGTAATATTATTTTAAAACACAAAGTTATGAAAAATTATTATATTATGTAAAAAAAATTTCTTATAATGACATGGAGGTGAAAAATATAATTTCATTTTCTCTTAGTAAGAAAGTGTATTTTTATGCTGAGAATTGCTTCTGGTTTTTCATTTAATAAAAAACTGAAATTCAAATCACTGAAAAAACTGTCATTTACACAGAAAAATTCTACTTTATAGCCTGTACAATGACTTAGCTGCAGAGCAACTGAGAGGAGATTTGAACTTTCAACTGAAAATATCCACAGAGATAATTAAACCAGCATAGGGTAATGTAATTACTGTAAAAAAATCTACCAACGTAATTTTTTAAAATTTATCATTTTCAATTACCATGCAGAAATATGAGTTTCTCACTTTATGTTAGGTGTTAGCTGTCTCACACATTTGCATTGATATAGTGAAGTGCCAGAAAATATCACCACATTAGGGCCATTGCACAGATGTTGCTCATGGTATATGAATTTTATGTAGCATACCAGAGATTCTTCCACGCTCTTTTTACCATCCAGCTGTGCTAGGAGATGATGCTGGGACAAACAGAAGCTAAAAGAGTTGGACTTACTGGTGAGCATTGTACTTAACTGCTAACACCAGCTATGGATATGTACCATAATTAGAATTATGAATATTTTTATTAGTTATATTCAATTAGTCATGCACCTTGTATCTATCTACTTCTTTCTATACCTGTACTTAAGAGTTTTCCTTAGAAACTCTTAACTGAAGAGAATCATATCATCCTGTTAATTTGTAAATCCCATGGTATAAGATTACAGATATGAGGAAATGGAAGAAACTAATTCTTAGATTTGTAGGTACCAGTGCTGTATGGGTAGACCCACCAATTGACAGCATAATAAAAATCTTGAAAATAAACAACATACATTCTCAACATTTTAAATCCTGCTTAATCACAGTACTCAACTACAATCAAAGATCACCTTTAGCTAGTTCTAAAGAATCATAGGGATTAAAAATTATAAACCATTGAAAGAAGTACACTAAATTATACCTTATCAGATGTTTCTATGAGCAATAAATTGATGACTTTCACTAAAGGGATAAGTTAGAAGATGATGCTGATCATTAAGGTGGCATCAGAAAAGGCATTCATGAATCACAATGATTTTCCCACCAGATAAGAGATAGTATCTTGTACTGCCATAGCAGAAAATGGAGAGATTTTTGCTTGTAAATTAGGTAAATTTTATGGACCATATTAAAACTTCAAACAAAGACCCTGTGGGATCAACACTTAGTGTTCTTCTGTGTTTGGCAGGAAGGAGGAATCAGCCCATTTCACACTCTTCTCCTTTCTAGTACTTAATTCCCCTTCCCTTTCCAGGCCACAAATACCAGCATGCAGAAATTCTTTGCTTAATCTTCACTAGTGCTTGTGATTAGTCCCTCTGGTCCCACAATCCTTTCCTAGAAGCCCTGGTCCTCTATCACTCTTACTTCCTTTACCTGAGGAAGTAAGGTAATGCCTTGCCCTAAAGGAATTCTAGACTGTGACTGTACCTGAGCTATGCTGAGCATGGCATACAGCAGCTGATAACAGCTGATAAAAGCTGTAGCAAGGATAACAGTATCCAAGCATTAAAAAAAATTACTAGATGTAAAAACTTAAATCTTAGTCTCCTTCAGAAGAATGCAAAAAAAATGAAACGTAAATGTGTAGGGCAATGTTTTCATAACTTCTGAATACCTGAAAGACAATACAGTCAAGACTGTTCTCCTTGCTAGAGAAGCATGACAAGTAGCAGATTAGTACGATTACACTTACTTTGATTTCTCCATTGCATGCTCCTGACTAAAAATTTTATTGTCTCTTCCCTTCTTCACCTCCACTTACTTGGCTTGCATGCATACTAAATTGTTTGTCTTACAGTTCTTGCACATGAGAAGCCAACTCCTTGATCCTTGCTTTAGAACAGTATCCACATAAAAGTATGATGTGAATGAATGGCACTATTCACTCAAGTAAAAGGAAAGCTGGAGAGTGTGCTGTACAAAATGGAGGTTGATTGACAACAGAATGCTGCATAGGTTATGCAAAATCAAGGAGGCTACAAAGTGGGAACAAATGAATGGGAGCTGCGTGCTGAATGAGTGATTCAACAAAACTACACCCTGAAGTGAGGTGCTTGCAAATATCTTAAGAACAGCCTCAGTTAAACATCATTATGCCAATGCTTAAGCTCCATCAAACTGCAGGAAACTACAGAGATTATTTTAATACCTTAAAGTGTTATTATGGGCATTATTTTTAAATACTTTTCTTTAAATACCAGCTGCAATCTGCTACCTCAGAAAAACCTCCAATAGAGCTCCATGCTTATTTGGATGACTCAGTGATCAAATTAAATCACATTATCTTTGATCTTTTTTTTACAGTGATGTAATTAAAAAACTTATGACTTGGGAACAACATCTTTTAGCTTGCAGCTGTCTTCTATGAATATTTGCTATATATCCATCTTTGTATGGATAATATAGTTATTGCTTCCTGACCAGAAGTAACACATTTTCATATCTTCCATGGCTTAAAAGACATATGGTATTCCAACAGTTCTACAGAGGCTTGGTTTGGGGTAAGAAACAAAAGTAAGCATCCACCAAGGCTAAGAGGAAACATACTCTGACTGCTTCAAAATCCCTGAACCCTGCACCAGTACAGTTGTAGAAACATTGGAGAAAAAAGAAACATCAAACCAGGAATAAACAAGACAGCTCACAATTCCTCCTCACAGGACCTACCCTGACCTAGAAATAAATCTGCATATGGTATGTAAACACATCAGAACTTTAGGGCTCACACAAGATCATGCACTTGAGATCTTAATAACCTAGACTGTATTAAATACACTAATGTTGTTATTAATATTGCTATTAAATAAACAATATAAAACCAAAGGACTGCTTACCAGACATATAATGAAAGGGAAAACATGCCACCGCTGTCACACCTGCAGCACAGACCATAGGACACTTCTATTTGCAAGGAAAAGTGTAGCACAGCCCACATAATTAAATTTTCTTCTGATTTGTTCTCCTTGATTCAAAAGATATTGCCGCTTATGTTCCAACATTTTACACTATAGGTAAACATTTGAAATTAATGAACCCATAACTGTGTAGAAAGGTTTGTGGGAGGGTCACCACAGAACAATTTAAGACATTGACTCCCACACTCAAACAAACACTGCTGCATATACAAGTCTTTTGTCCACAGTATATTACACATTTCATGTGTAGTATGCAAGATAGAGAAGTGTTATGTTTTTATGAAATTCAGGTTCATGGCATGTTTCCTCTCTCATGCTAAAATTACACTTATTTAAAGTTGCTAACTTCTGTAGAGGCTGTTTGAACTTTTTATTATGATTCAAGACAGTCTCATCCACTTGAAAATACTTCTGCACCATGCAGGCAGGTGCATAATGGCAGTTTGCAGACAACTGTTCCTCTGATACTTCTGACTTGATTAGTATAGTCTAACAACATAAAACTTGATGAACAATTAAATTATCTGAAACCTACTCCATAAGGCATTAGGACACTATTAATTACTTTACTGGTTAATGACAGGAATGTGGGGATTATTCTTAAAACAAGATTGACTGGTAACATTGTGGGTAGAAAAAGATTATTATTTCTGGACCTGACATGCTTACATCTGTAGTGAAGAGGCAACATCACAAGTCTTAACAGAAACCTGGATACGTATGGAGCCTACATTAGGAATGTTTCAAATTCCAAAACATAATCTGAGATTCTATGAAACGTGTGTGTTAACCATTTCACAATCCCAACCAAAATATTTGTCCTAATTGAAATTTCTATGACAAAATTATTTGCAAGTTGATACAATTACTCTAACTTTTCCTTAGGTAGTTCTAACAAAAATACACTATTTTACTGCTTCACTACTAAGACCTTCAAAGTTTCTTCAGTTAAAGCGAAAAAAATGGTTGAAACCACAACAATTCTTCAGTAAGTGTGAAGACAGAGCAATCGTATAGGAAAAGCAAGCACAAAAATTGGTCTGGTTATTCAAGTACTTACTGCATGCCTTTGCACGGTTAGGACTTGCAAACCTGGGAAATAACTGATCTCACACTGAGATAACCAAGGTAAAATTGCTACATCAAGATCAGGTTGATGCATCAGATACTTTTACCTAAACTATTCCTATGAAGATTTTAAAAAACAAACAAACAAACAAACAAATATACAAACAAAAACAAAGAGGGATTTCTAACATGCTCTATACAGTTCAAATACTTCCACACTTTGTTATTTACATGACAGCATGCATCCTATATATTCAAATTCTTAATATTAAATTATTGATCAAATCACATATACCTTTAGCTCATGCTAATGAGCTATCTGATTTTGCAAACAAACAGTACTTCTCAAGAAGTTTATGCAGTTGCCTTCTTAGTTCCATGCTTGGCACCCTACAATTTAAACTAACTTCTGACTCAAACCAAGCAGACAGGTGAATCTAGATAAAATGCTAATTCTAGAGATCAAGATTCAGAAAAGTCCAGTTCAGCCTATATTTTAAAGAGATTATTTTCATATTAAAAAAATGGCCAAAGATTATTCTCCATTATAAGAAAATCAATTAGTGATTCAGGCTTGACCAGAAATCTTATTCCAATACATTCATTTTCTTGCTAGAGATAAACAGTATTAAGCACATAAACTAAGGAGCAAGAACCTACTGAGCTCTTGTACACTGGCCTCAACCACCACTCTAATAGTAATTTTGTAAACACTCTGTACATTGTGGCATTTCATAAGCAGATTTTTTTTTATTTATTGCTATTCTACATTGAAGAGAAATTGTGACAAATTTGTGCATAAACAGGAGAATGTTAAAGCAAGGATTTTCTCAAAGGCTACACTAAAAGTTTATTATAGGGCAAGATTACTTTTTATCAGCCTACCTTGCATCTAGGAAGGTCTACATGAAGGAGCCATTAATAATTTCTTTTTTAATTAATCCTGACAACTTTCAGCTTACACCATAACCAAACATTCACCATTATGTGAAACTGTCATTCTGTTCTAAGTAAAACAGTAAAAGAGTATTAAGGAAATTGAAATCGAGTATTTTCACTAACATTTTCACAGTTCCTTACGTTCCCTCTTCAGGCACTGCTGTGCTATTGCGCAACAAAACTGTTTCAGTCCAATATTTGTCTCTCTCACTAGTGTCCTTCTGCTTTACAAATGGGTAGTAAGTAATATTTGTAAGTACTGAATGGAATAGTGAACATATCACTTCAGGGAAAAAAGCTTTCCTTTCTCTTTCAAAAATGAAGGAATGACGAAAGTTCGGCAAAAATGCACTGAGAATATATTAATTCAAGCAAACTGTGACTCACCATTTACCTTCCCCTTTTCAAACAAACTCCTGAAAAGCTTACTGAAAAGCCAAAAGAAAGGGATGTAATGAATAATGTTACAGGCTCAGTGCAAATGGGACAGGCCAGTGGCACTGCCATGTAATTTTCTCTACCTGTGGAAAGAGGTTGACATTCATATTAATCGTTGTATGTTTCCACAGAATTGGTGCTATTGTCATAATCCATAATTGACTATACTATTAATAGCTAAGTAATACTAAGTAATAGCTATCCTTCTTAAGAGAGATGCATGAATTTCCAGTTAACTTACTAAAACAGAGTAAGTAATTTCTCAATGTGCCTCCTCTATTACCAGACAATACAGTAAGTTCCAGAACTTTCTATGCCTTCTCATTTCTGCATGTACCCACTGAATGATTTGGAAAAAATATCACAGAAGGAAGGATCAGCAGCATATTGATGATGCTGCAGTGCTACGTATCCTTCACCACCTATATCTATGTCAATATCACCTACCAGTCAATGGATGAAAACAGATCAGAAATAGAGAGAAAGCAATCTGCATGAAGGGAAATGAAGAGCCTGACAGACGTGCAGAGAAAAAACATTTCAAAGGATTCACACTGAATGTACAGTTTCCTTTGCTTTAAGAGAGACATACATAGTATTGGTCAAATCAATTCACAGATTAGAACTCCCGAATTTTTTCCTGACACTAAGTTTCATCCATTACCGATGCCTTCAGTTGCTTGTTGCTAAGAAACTTCTTCCAATTCTGGTGGACGATCACAAGATCACAGGAAAATTCAGGTTGGAAGGGACTTTAGGAGGTCTTTAGCTCAACCTCCTGCTTAAAGCAGGGTCAGCCACGAGGTCAGACCATGGTTATCCAAAAATGGCTGAATGAGTGATGTCCTAGCCTCATTACATCCACTTCTTGGCTAGGCTATATGCAGTAATTGGACACATTTTCATTCTAAAAACTGGCTAGTATAGTGCATTTTTCCTTAACAAGATGTGCATTCTTATCATTAGGGTTCTTAGCTGGTGTATTTTTAAATCTGAGCATCTCCATGGGCCACAGTGGTTTCCCCTAGAGTTCAAGTGATGTTCAAAGTCTGTTAAAATATTAAAACTGTGTAATCCGCTTACCTAAAAGACTGACTAAAGCAAGACAGTAGTCCTCTGACCAAAAGAAATCCGCAAAAAAGGGGAAAAAAGTCTTTCTTGTGGTTAGTCTGAGACTGCAAAATGTCTTCCCACAGGAGCTACAGATCATCAGAAATCCCATCCCTCCAAGTATAAAGTTCTATTCTGTGATACCATATTAGTTTAATTAATATGTATACTTATATTTACTTCTATATGTAACCAACAGTATCTATATTTATTGGTGCATACATCTTGCTCCATAAATCTGCAGAATTTATAATCTTTTTAAACAAAAAATCCCAAGAACATTAATTTAGGTATTCCATTCAATACACATTTACATTTGTAAAAGAGTGAGTGAAGAAGCACACTTACTAGCTTCATAGACTAATACAGTACTAAAATGCTTTGTTTTGGGTTTCAAAGCCATGACTTTCATCATATAACTTGACTCGAACTTCCAGATGAAAGCCCATATTTATTGGGAAATAAAGATTTCATAACAAACTTAGAAATACCTTGGCAGAAATGAGGCAAATTTCCAAAGATAAGCATCAGATAATAATCACTCAGAGAAAGAAAAAACTGTTACTATGAAGAACCAAACTGTAGTGGCTTAACTCTTCTTTACGTATTTCATTTCTGCAGTCATGTGTTCCAGATAAGGAACAAAATAATGTGAAAAATTAATTTAATCCTCAAGTACTGAGAATACATGTACTATGAAACTGAGAGTCAAATTAACCTAAATGTTATCTGTACAACTGGTTTATTCACATATTGATTTAAACTATCAGTAAAACATCTTTGATGCAACTAGCTGTCAAACCCAATACACAATGATGGTGAATTTTTCTTCATATTTAATTTCTTTGTATTTTCATGTGTCTGATAACCATAGACTCTTGCAAAAATAACCACATAGGTCACCACAGAGATGGGGTAATAAGTAAATTCACTTCCACCACTATTAAACATTTCTGTTATCTCCTCCTTGTGACCTTCTTCATTCAGGAAAACTTTATTTCAACATCTGCAATTTATTACTGAAGTTTCTCACATGTTAAATTCATTGTCTAGTGCCATTCTATTGTAAGAGAGTTATTGTCTACTCACATAATTTTTACTTCCAATTATGACAATTAATCACCAAGGAAAATTTAATTTAATTTGTGGATTATAAAGACTGAAAATAACACAAATATTTGCAAAGGGCTTTTCATGTTAGCATGCAGAGAGAACTCAGAATAAGTTAAAATGGATTTGATGTCATCCATGGCTTTTTAATGTGCTATGTATCATAATAGGACAAGTAACATAAAAAACACATAACACATCCCTTAAATTTTTATTTCTCTTCATTATCATAAAGCCCCCAAACTGATATTGATCTAATTACAAGATTCTGATTATTTTCCAGGGATGCAATGAATCTTTTTTATAAAGATATGATGAGCATCTCAGAAGCTTTTGCAGGATGAGAGATCATATGGTCACAGACTATAAATATTCTGTATGCTTTTTCTGGAAATCTACAACAATTTAACTCTGAATTGTTTTCAAATACTATGGTTACACTAGTGGTTCCTCCACTTGTCTAATTTTTATCAATTGTTTATATCTGTTGTCTCTTCTGAGTGAGAACACATATGAACTGTATGTCAGTTTATTTAACTTCTTACAGATTTCACTCTGATTTTAGATACGACATCACATTTCGTGCTGTCAATAACTATGCTGTTTTAAAGAAATTATGGATTAAAAATTTTACTACTAGATTATTTAAATTCATACATTTCGACAGAGCTCATGAATTCTCACTTTCAGGAAGCATTCTGTTATGGGACTTTATGTTTGTTTAAGTCAAGAAAAAAAAAATCTTGACAGTCTAGGACTCTTGTGAAGAAACAGTTTGAACTGTGAATACCTATGCTGGGTCACTACTTGGTTTTGCTAAGGAAATGGACTGGACTGCTTTAATTGGTAGCTAGAAAGCATGATGCTAGAATATTAAAAAAAGTCCTTGTTTGAGGAACTGTGGGGAAAACTGCATTCTTGTTTCTCAGTTAATAACAAATTCTCCTTCTATCTTCCACCTCTTCATTATCAGTTTAGGCAAAACTACTGGAAAGGGATCTTCTACTAATTGATGATGCTAATATTACACAACATTTACAGGCCTCTTTCAGAATTGTGACGTTATTGTTCCATCCCAAGAGAATAAATTCCTAGTAAAATTTTACCTTGTTAGTGCAGCTACATTTACAGCAGCACATCAGCTACCAAGAGGGATCAATTTTATCCTGGTCTAAAAAATCATATTTTACTGAAGACTAACCAAATTATGGTGACTTAGCAGAATGGAAAAAAAAGACAACATTTTCCTTATACTGCTTGGATACTGACAGTTACAGGTTATGGATTACAAGTTTTAAATAAAGTCATTTTGTTGTACTCTTGAGGTCTCTGCTGCAACTCCAGGTTTCTTCTACTTTCTAGCTCCTGGCTAAGTGTGTTGATGGGGGCTGGGCACATTATTTTCCTGAGTTGCTTCAGATTATTCTGTCCTTGTTGTTCTGTCCAGCAGTGATGTTTTTTCCTCCTGGATACTGGTGGCTCCAGGATTCCAGGTATGTATTTGAGTCTTGAAGCTCACTTCTCAGGAAGGATTCAGATTTGCTACTCAGGAAAGTGGTTCAGTGACCATTCCTAGTGATACCTAGAAGATGTGTAGGGACATGGTTTATTGATGGACTTGGCAATGCTGGTTTAAGGGTTGAACCTAATAATCTTAAAGGTCTTTTCCAACCTGAACAATTCTCTGATTCTATGACTCAATACATAAGCTAGATCTTTAGAGTTTAGCACTGCTATCCATAAGCAACAAGATTAAATAAGTAGTAAAACACTACCTTAATTTGTCAGAGAAAAGTGCTGTGATAAGAAAACACAATTCAAACTTTTAAATAATTGTTTCAGAATCTGTAAGACGCAGGACCATACACCAGAAATTGCATTTTGGCAAGTGACGTAAGAAATACAGTTTGAAATACACAGTAGTGGGTAACGGGTATCGGGAAGGCCTTTACTGCTATAATAATTACCCAATATATAGGGAAATTCGTGTTCTGCACTCCCATGTAGATTTTTAGGCAGCATGGTTTAAAGTAACGGCTTCAACTTTTGCAAATAAAAAGCAAATCAATATTTTGGGTGGACTTTGATCCCTTGGGATGCTTTTCTCTATGTGGCCTTCCAAGTGACGATCCCATCTAGGATTCACCCAGTAGAAGGGGCACAAAAGTGGGATAGTCATCTCCTAGAGAGGTCCCTTCACACAGACTTTTATGGGTTTGGATGTGACAAACGAACAGTGAATATTTTGTTTCTGGCTAACCCTTCCAGAAACCCAGGAAAAGTCAGGAGAGTCTGTTCTCTCTGAGACTTAAAAACCCCGGACAGGAATGGTGCTACACAGCACTCAGAGGAGCCATCACAGTATAGGCACTGGGGGAGCTACAAAATTGCTAGGGTAGGAAAGAGCATTTAATTCTTTAAATGCATCCAATCAAATCTGATATTTTGGGGGAATGCAAGGCCACTTAGTGTCTCCTAACAATGAAACCAAAACTTAGATGATTATATTTAAAAATCACAAGATTTTCCAGTAAAGTGTATTTCCCAGTATTAACTAACAATACATTTGCAAAATATCTCTTATTAGGACAATAATTTTTCCCTGAAAAATTAATTCTAGGTATGAAAAAGAACTTGGAGAGCCACAGATGGCTTCCTGAACATGAACAGGCCAGTAAACTTCAAAACTTGCATCGTAATCTTGAACATCACAATGGTTAAATCACAATTAGCTTATTAGAAAATCTATCACAGCTTCCTCTGAAGTCACTGGAATGAGCTTTTGTTAGAGACAAGATACTGGTACCAGGTAGACAAATTCTGATTCAGTAAATCAGCTGCTATGTTGTATGGCCAGGCAAGTTTCCCATCTTGTATTATATATTTACTTTCAGCTAACAGGTTGCAAAGTCAGACTGTGGAGGAATCTGACTACGTCTTAGCCCGAATTTGGGCACCTCTCTTTCTAAAGTGCCACATAATACTGAATAATTTCACAGAGTTTTACAGGATTATGTGAATTAATACTTGTTAAGTGTTGTATCTCCTCTAATGGAACATACTACTCAATGTTTTAGTAGGAAATATTTGTGTTAGATTTGCTAGAAATGAGTAAGATGGACTTCCAATGATTTTAGATTTTTCTGTGAGAAACCTCTCATATGACTGAAAAAAGAGAATATTTTGCCTTTTTTTTTTTCTTTTTGGTTCAACTCCAGTAGAATGTAGATTCTTAGCTTAAGACCTTGCCTTTCTGCAGCCTGAAGAACATGCCAATTGCATCCTGATCTATCAGAAGGATTTCTGACATGGAAAAGACTGAAAATATAAGGACACTGACTTAATTTTAAACTTCTCCTTTGAGATTCGTACGTCTTGTCCTAGTTGGAACAGCTGGGACCAGCTCATCACTGTGTGGGTGTAACCCAAACTGTGTATTCTATACCCTTCCATGCCATTTCCCAGAAACTGTTATCAATAGGCCATTTCCAGCAGCTGCCCAGAGCACGCCTGACCCCTCAGGCTATAAGCTGGGTCTTAAGAGGCCTGTGAGATAGGAGGATGCTCCTGTCCTCACACCCATTGTGGAACTCCCCGCCCTGAGGCAGGTACTGGGCATTCCTGCCTGAACCTGAGGATATATAATCTTGGGGTCTTGGGACTTCTGGTACCTTTCTCGGGATCCAGAGAAGGACCAGAACTTGGACTGGACTGCGACCACCACTCTCAACCAGGCTGAGACCACCACTCTCGACCGGACTGCGACTACCACTCTCAGCCAGACAGCAATCACCACTCTCGATCAGACTGCACCAGCACTCCCAACAGGACTGTGATCACCACCCTTGACAGGACTACAGCCAGCACTCTCATCAACAGGTTTTCCCTCTCCTTTTACTTTTGGACACAGGGGGACCACGTGGGGCGCAGCACGGGGAGGGGGGCCCAACGAACACCACTCTGTTCATGCCCCAGGGTGCTGGGTTATACATCTGGTTTTTGTGGGTTAAAACCAATTGTTTGTCTGTGTAATTGTATTTATTGTATTATTTTTATTAAATTGTTATTCTGATTTATAATCTCTTTGAGTTGGGTTCATTTCCCCTGCCGGTTTACTTTTAAACCAGCACACGGCTACAGTGGACAGATTTTCACAAGACCTTCCGGCTCTGTTCTTATGCTAATCAACAGTAAAACTTACATGGTTGCTCATCAGCCGAATAGAACATTTAATTGTACTTATCTAAGGGCATAACAGTTATTTTGATGGCAATATAATACCTCTATACAGCTGTGGATCGGTCCTCAAAGTAATCTAGCAAGGTAATCACAATTTAGGTAGCTGTGCTAGAACCAGCTTCTAAACAAACCCTGAACTAACTTTCCTGGAGAGCGATAAAAGAAGTTGCTTGCAGCAGAGGTTGCAATGCAGACTATAGAATACTCGCAAGACTTTAGACAAACACACATCCCAAAAAGTTTTTGCAAAGATCTATACATATACTACCTACTGCTTAAACAATTGAAGAGCTAACACAATAATGAACGTGTAGTTGCTTTATTGCTTTTATTGCTGGAAGTATTTTGAAAAGCTTAGCATGCATATTAAAAGATACACACGCTGTTTGCTTTTTTTTGTTGTTGTAGTTAGAAAAATATTAAAAAATGTGGAGTATCAAGGGTGACCTCCAGTGTGCAAAAATTAAGTTTCTGTCATTACATCTAGGGGGAACAAAATATTTTCTTGGCCTACTATTAATTTCAATCATCCTACACCAACTTTTCTTCTTGTGCACAACACAGAAATTCAAAACACTGCCTTCTGCTTTGAACTGTGATTTTCTGAAAACATTCTGAGCTTCTCCATTATAGGGAACAGTATAAAAAATAAGTGGCTAAACAGAAAAACTAGAAAATTTGTTTCTTGCTCCTGTCCAAATGCAGATTATCACAGTCTAAATTTTTCTTCTAGAATAAGAGTAATAATTAATAATTAATGTATTACAGAAGCTTTTGTATTTTAAGAATACAAGAGCATTACAGAATAATAGTGCTACAACTGAGTGTACTAAATACCTCAGCTCATAGTTCAACTTACATGTCTGTGGAGGTTTCACCCCAAAAATCCAATTTCTAAGCTCCTCCACAATTTGCCTCAATGTAGAAGTTTTCAGACAGGCACAACTTGACATCGGGAAATTATATCAAAATTTATTACTAACACAATAAATACTATAGAAACTAAAAAGCAAATAAATACACAGTATTAATATAATCTCTATCACCCCTGGGGTCCTTCCATATCAATCCAGAAGAAAATCCTTCAGGACGATAGCTAAAGTCTCTCTCTCATTGGGGTATCAAGGAAGGGGTCTTTGCACCCCCACCAGCTCCTCGGCCTCTGCTGAGGTCTCTTCCTGGACTGCAAAGGAACGTTTGCTTTACCAGGTCTCCATCACGATTATACAGGGAGTCAGCTTTTGAGTTCTTTCTCTCTGTTTCTTGAAGGTTCCTCCCAGAGAGTAAGAAGTTCACTCTTCCTCTCCAGGTTGCAGGGTTTCTGGATTTTGCTCAGTTTTTATACCCCAATAATTTTCACCAAAAGTCCTTAGCCAGAAAAAACCTGCTTGGTTTGGCTTCTCTCTGTGCCAGCTGCTGCATCACCTCAGCTTCCACGTGTTACTGGGAAGGCATTCCTCCCCCTGCATTCCTCATCCATCTGCTTTCCGCTGCCCTTGTCCAAACCCACGTAGGGCCCCTCTGAGCCTCTCGACCCCGTCTCCCGTTTTGTTTCAGTCTCAGCTCAGAGTCGCTCCCTCCCCTGCCATGGTGGTCTCCCTCCTCTGCCTGGAATTCTTCCAGCTCTGCACGATCTCCACTGCTTCTGCAGCTCCCGGGCCACCCCTCGGCCCATCTCTGGCTCAGCTCCAATGCTGTGCCTGCCTGCCAGGGGTAGGCTAGCTCCAACCCCCTGGCTGGCTTCTCAACTCTACACCACCACCTCTCCTGAGCAGTGGGGGGGAATAACCCCCCTAGCTTTTGGCCACGCATCCAGTCCAGTTTTAATACTGTTCTGGGCTCCCCGCAGCCCGGCCGGGGGGGAAGAGAGCCTGACTCCCCACAAGGACCCTGCAGGCCTCTCACCTCATGGCTTCCATTCTCTCTCTCTCTCTCTCTGCCAACAACTTCCTTCCGGCTGTTGTAATATCCTAATTTCACATGGGTGAAACACAGCTGTGATTGGCCCCTGATTAGAAACTCACCTGCGATCAACCACTTTCAGCCCCCCCCGGGGGGGGGCAGCTCAAACCACAACAATGCCCTTCATTGCAAACCTGAGCAAATCTGAAAATATTCAGAAATTTCTGGTTTCTTTACTTTAACAGTGGCCATACACACACATATGTTCACAACATGAAAAAGAAAAGAACTTCATTCAGTATGTCACATAATACTAAAATAATACATAATACAGAAAATAATACTGAAATAATACATAATACAGATAAAATCAAGGATTGGTTCAAGTCATGAATTGGAGTAGAGTAATAGTTATAAGACTAGGGAGTTTAATTACATTGTAATTACAATTACATTGGAAAATGCAGATTTCTTACTGCATTATAATTAACACATGCAAAAATTAATGAAAATCATAAGGTTGCTCAAAAAATTTAGAGTGGTAGAAAAAAAAGTCCTATCAACTTTAAACTATCACATTAAATTTAGCCATATTAAGTACTCATGTTATCAGCATATAAATACGCACAGCAATTTTTGTGCATCCATTTTTCAGACACAAAATATTTTTTTTCTGAAGTAAGTTTATGTCTACTCATTGACTTTAACACAAGGTTTTAGCAATCTGCAGGTTTTTGTAAGTTAAGACCTTCTCTCATCCTCTATCTGTGTATTAGGAGACCATTTTAATTCACTTACCAAGAAATTCCCAAGGGGGCTGATATATATGGTACCATAGGAGCCAATACTGCAGCTATCAGTTTTCATACAGACTGGCTAGACCTTTACATTACTGCTGCCCCACATTTATTGTTCTTTCATTGCAGCTGTCAGCATTGCATGACAGCATATTATGGAGCACATGGCTACAAAGTCAGTATCAATCAGGCCATGATCATGCAGATAAAAGTAGCAGACTATTTATAATAGACCTTAAATCAAATCTTCCTGGAGTAAGTATGAGATTCTTAAAAGCAGTAGCCTTGTGGGACTTCCCGCTTACTTCAATCTGCTATAAAACTAACTTATGTAACACCTAAAAACTTCATAGGAATGTGTAAATAGCAACACTAAAAATAAGTAACAAAGCTCTATTACTTTCTGCAAGTCAAGACGAGAATTAGCAGAGATTTTCTTTAACTGTCTTTTAAATTATGTATGGCAGAAATAGTACACAATACCTGCCATTACACTAACGCTCTTTTACTCTCTGTTGGAAATAGCAGTTTTGTTGTGCTTTGAAACTCACTCACTACAAAAGCACTTCAACTTGATATGGCCATTTAACAAGGAGAATTGGAGAATGTGTATAGTTTAGTGGCACTCTTCACCAAACTGAAAGCACCCTGTTAAAAACAAAAGCATCTAATTTGTCCTAGACATAAATAATAAAACAAAACATGAGTTGCATGCAAATTCAGTAACAAAATTCTAGGTGATAAACAGAATGAAGCCTGGCTTCTTGTTTAGTATTCCTTAGTTATCACCATAATTGCTGCATGTCTGTCATCACTAGGAAAAGAAAAAAGTGTCTCTCTCAGCTGCTCCCCTGCTTGTTTTGTTCACTACATTCTTGTAAAGTGGGAGAAAATAAGTGTCATTTAATGAATAGTGCTATTCTTTGTCTGACAGCTTCATATCTGCTAGGTGTAGGAGGCCTAGTACTTTCCTTTCTGGTAATGTTTTTGACAGTGTGCTAAATTCCTCCCCCAAAAGGCCAGTGTATATATTCTGCTAAAAGAGGCTTCATCTATGCTGAATGACTGCCCTCTTTTAACCCCCTTCAGCTTCTGTTCTTACATTAATTGAGCTGATCAGATTGAGCATATGAATTTGTCTTTGATGTATTCGTATGTTTAGTTGACGCTGCTCGCACTCCCATTGGCAATCGGGCAGAGCTCTCAGACAAATAGGGCCGTTTCCATAGTAACAAACGATAGCTAGGGATCTCTTGAAAAATATTTTTATTTTAAAATTCAAACTGGAAAATTCTCACTGGATATGGTTCTCAGTTCTAAACGTGTCATATCTAATGATGGATGCAATTAGGAATCCCACCAGTGTTTTAAATAATAAATTAGACTAATTTTCTAGGCCTACCATTATGACATACAAATACTAAAAAGGAATCTCTTTTTTTTTATCCATGACAAAAGATTTACTAATGACTTTTGTTTTTAGGATTTCAAAACTAATTGAATGGTGAAATAGTGATAAAGCTGTCTATGTGCCAGAGATGAGAAGCCTAGAGGTGAACTTTTTTTGAAAAATACTTCAAGCTGCTTCGGTATTTGGTTATTCCACGAAAAGCAGGTGAAGAAATCATTCTACAAATGCTATAGCAGTTGGTAAACCTCAAAGGGTGAAAAATGCCCACAGCCATTTTTAATTACTGAGCACGAAAAAAGGAGAGATGTTGAACATAAGTTTTGTAGGCCCTTACAATCTGAGAATGCCATGATTTTAGCTCTAACTATAAAACCTCATTTGAAATACAAGGAAACAAAAAAAAAATACCAGTTAGGGAAAAAAAAAAAAGAGAAAGGGAAAAAAAAAAAAGGAGGTTGACGGTTAGACTATGATGGCTTGTAATTAAAATACATATTTCGTACTAATCTGTCTACTATTATTTTCCCTGGAAATTAGGTTCCTGACTTTGGCTTTTACAATTCTGCCTGTCAATGTGCAGTAATAGAGTTCCAGGGTTCTGCTTCAACATATAATTATACTACATTGAAATCCATTGATATTATCATCTTTTATGCTACTTCCAATTAGACATGTTCCATCTTGAGAGGTCAGTCCTTTATATCTCAGCGTTCAGGAAAATTCAGTTAAATGTTAGAATTTAACAACTCCCTGAAAAACAAGATTATGTTCTAAGTACTTCACTTGAAATCTACAGTATATCTGCAGTTGTCATACGGGAAAGATAGTTTTAAGGAGTCTAAGGGTCATAATCACATAGAACTAGTCACAATGTGGTGAAAAAAACTTAAAATCCTCTTGCACTATATTAATTCTGTGAGTTTTGTGTATGGATTTGCATTCTTAAGATGCTGCTTATGAGAAAGAAAAAGAAGCAAAAAACCCACTTCCAATATTTTCTAAATTATCACTCTTCTCTGCTAATTTACAAGTAAGGAATTTTGTACATTTTAAATGTGTACTACATTTTCAAATACAATTTTTACACTACTTCAAATGTTAAAAAGAAAAAAACACCTCAGTCATACCTAGACACCAAAGAGTAAATCAGAGCCTTACTGAAATTTGATCATTGTCTTCATTAGACTCACACTTTCAGTCTGGGAATGTCTCAAATTAAATCAAGGGAAAACAAAGTCCGAGGCCATTGTGAAAGTCCATTTAAGAGCAAAGCATACTGCTTCAACAGTTTGTTGCCTTCTAATGGTGAGATTACAAAATTGGGCTCTGGATTTACTTCAGATAATGCATTTTCAGTTCTTAAGACAGATTTCTAATGTAGCTATTTTTTATTTTATTCCTTTAAAAAGAGACACAAATGACATGATAAATCACTTTGTTCAATTTAATAAAGTGGTGCCTGCGTTAGAAATTCCAAGCATTATACTTTTGAGCATGGTCAATTTAATCTTTTTAACTTTTATACATAGAAATACCTAGTCTGTTGATAGTTTTCATCTATAGAGTCTACATTTTTTATAAAGTAGGGCTTGCTTTATCTCAGCAAAAAATGTTTTGTACAAGATAGTGCACTGTGAGGCAACAGCTCATGAGCTTGTGATCTTTCCAAGCATCACTTATCAGAGAGAATCCAGTAAGACAACTAATTTTTGGTCAATGTATACATTAATAATAGTTAACAAAACAGAAGAGAAAATGTAATTTATTTCACCATTAATAGCATTCATCAAACTGCAGGTATAGTCACCTGACTGGATAATGATCAGATCCATTACCAGGCTGGAGGTAGCCTTGATTTTGACTATAGAGATGTGCAGACCTGTGTGTCATTGGACTGGGGCACACATCCCACCAGGTAAACCCAAGGGGTCCACAATACCCCCCAAGCCTTGTTATAAACATGTTGTGGTTAAGGAATGGTAGTCCCCAATTCAGTGTCCCCGCCCAGACTCTCCAAACCACACTTATATAATAATGGACACTGGTCTCTTGTTTTCCCCTTCACATCACTGCTGTGGCAGGATGGAGAGGAGAATTGGAGGCACATTAGGTAAAGATCATGGGTTTAGATAAGAACAATTTACTGGAAACAGCAATGAGATAAGAAAACAAACAGTAACAGCAACAGTACTAATGATGGAGGGTACAAGAAAAGAAAGGATTCACACTGAAAAACACTCCTTGATAATAAACAATAGCCACGTTTTCTCCACCAGCAGGAACCCCTGCAATGATGTGAGGTGGTACAGAATAACCTCCGTGTCCTAGCCATGCTGCCTCCCAGCTACTGCAAAAATTAATCTGGTCCTGGCCAGAACCAGGACATCATAGCATCAGTGTCCTTAACAATCTTAGTTTGAAATCAGGTAAATTTATCTTGTCATGTTACAAAACAGTAACATTGCTATCACATGAGATTGGATCTGAAAAGGCACAGAAAGCCATAAGTTATTTCATGAATATAGGACTGCATATGTATTTTGTAAGTCTGAGTCAGATACTCCTCAGTTAGAAGAAAATGCATCTCTCAATAGGGGAAGAGATATCTTACAGCAGTCAAAAAGAACTGTTCAAAAATATAGCTGTGTTAACTATTAACAGCAATAGTTCATTATAATTGAAAGATACTTTAAATAGGATGGAAGATTAGGGATTGATTCTGTATCAATGAAATCAACGTGTATCCAACCAAAAATATGTGGATGCTAAATTAAATAAGGCTATTCAGAAACCAAAAACATTTGGTTTAATTTAGTGGATATAGATATTTAAATCATAGTAAAAGTCAAAATAAAGTCAATATGTACAGAACACTGGATCAGATGTTTTGAAAAAAATATTAGGCACCAGACAGATAGAGAAATTTAGATTTATAGATAGTAAAAGATTATGAGATGTGTGGTGATGATTCTGTTTTCTGGATTTAATTTCTCTAGTTTTATATTGGTTCTGTTTTAAATCAGTTCCTTCTTGAACTTTTCAACTGAAAATATCCATAACTATTAAAAATAGTAGAACATATTGATGTAACTATTCATCATGAAATCCAACTACATAATTAAGATAAAAGCACTGCAATTTACTTATTTCCAAAATGATTTTCTGAAGACTAGAATGTATTTTAAAAGCTGCTGTAACTTTTGCCTTAAACATGACCTTGTACTAACACTACATAGACCATCCTATTTTCAGAAAAATCATCTAATCCAAAGATAAATGGCTTTAGTGAGAGGGACTTTGGACTAGAGAAGGGGTGATAATCTTGTTACAATGGAATAAAAGATCCATTCACTATTAAAATGAATCTAAATCAATATTCAGTACTATAATCAAAACGAATTGAAAGTATTACCCTTCACAAAGAATGATCAGTGGAGAACTTAAATCCATAACTTAATTTCACTTAAACAACCTTCCAGAATTCACACAATTAGGAAAGAAATAAAATGACATTGAGTGCAGATTGCTGACAACACAGTCTGTTTAAGGCCCTTTTAAACAGCATAGGTTTTAAAAAGTAAAAATTAAAGTTCATGGGTAAAACAGTACAGTACAAGGCTGAAGGTATCCCAGTAAGCCACGGATTTCTGATGACGCATAGTGAAAATAATCAATTAATTAATTCTTTGATGTCATATTAAAGAGATTCTAAATTGCAATATTTATTGGAAGACCACAGAAGTACAGGAGATACCATATTGAGATGGCAACTCTGTAAACTGCTAATCTGGGGAGAATAACAGTGACGTTTTTTCAGGACACAATTAGACTCAATTATTACATTTCAAAATAGGAAAAAGTACTCAGAAGTACATTCCAACTCTTCTTAACCTACACTGAAACTTGGACATTGCTGTTTATTCCAAGCATAGTTAAAATTTGTTGGAATGAAGAAACAAAAGGGATGGACATCACAGAAAATTCTTGGAAAATATAAAAATATACTTTGTTGCATGGTATTTTCAGTTCACTGTAATTACACTTTCCCACAACTTACTTTACCTTTTTATGATAATCTTAATTTTCTTGGGTTAAAAAGTTTGTGTAAGCCAGTCAGTTAGCTCTAGATATCTCTCTTAAACAATGACATAGGGTTAAACGCAGTGAAGTTACATGCCTGAACTCTAATCCAGGAAATATATCAACATAATTAAATACATATTTAACTAACTATCTGCTTATAGCTTTTTGGAATTGTCTTGCTCAAGCCCTCAGCACAGGGGTCACTAAGTTTTTCCTTACTTTTCTTGAACTTTCATCCATTTTATAACGTAAATTCATATAAATTACAATGTAGCATTTTAAAATCTTAGCCTATAAATTAGTCAAGATGTGTTCAATATTTTAAAAATACACCATGTAGCAAATGTGTGTTTTTATCTTTACATCAAATGTTTACTTCCTTGGAAGTATTTAAAGACAATGGTAATTTTCATTCTAGTACACTATGAAATAACCTCTATAGTGTATAGGCATACTTTGCACTACAGCTGTAGCAGTAAAATTACTGAAACTATTATTGTCTTAATATTTAAGTAATACATTAAAATTTAATTTTCAGCACCTGGAAGAATCTGCTTGTGTGCCAACAATTGAGGTAGTCGGGCCTGGAGCTGCTATACATATGGGACTCAAAAACAACCTATCACAAGTAATTACTAAGGGCAGCTGTACTCACCACACTAGCCATTAAAAATCAGGTCAAAGTTGCCTCAATTCTATTTCCATTTTCAGGGATTTCTGCAAAAAATTCTATGATCTTTATATTTTTTCCTTTTTGTTTTTTACATGTTAAAATTATTTTAATCGTTGATTAATCCAAGGGAAATATCAGATTTCTTGATTTTCCAGACATTAAACAGTTGTAGGTTTTATGACAGATATTAAAAAATGCAATGTTCATTTTCCAATAAATCTTTCAAAATTTTAATAGGACTAAAATCAAATACTGTAATATGAAAATGCATTTACTGCTTTATAACATACATACATTACATGCATATGCACATGGTACTACAGTACAATTCAACACACAGGGTGAAAATACATATATATATTTTTTTTAAGAACAAGATATGTCATGTGGCTTGTACAGGCTTTCCTTTATTTTTAAGTTGGCAGTTTTCAGGTGGAAAGTATTTCTTTTAAAAGCATTTTCCAAATTATCTGCTTTCAGGCACACTTTCAACCGATTTCCAGAAGTTGCTTTCTAGCAACCACTATCAACTTTATTATCATTTGTGAAGAAAAGGCCTATGTGCCATCTTCTTTATCTCATACCTTTCCAAAATTTATTTAGAAAAACATAATACGGGATCACATTTTTCACCTCTTACATAGAATTTATAATGTTTGCACTGAATCTCAAAATTTTAAAAAGTTCAAAAAGATTCAGCTAGAAGTCTTTCTTTTATGATTTTAAAATATTCCAACCTGCATTCCTATACATAGAAATAAAAAGACTCATAATGAAAACCATGTATTTTATAATGATATACATAGAAATAAAACTCTATTAAACTCCAGAGGGAGAGAACCAAGCATTTATACACTACTACCTTCAATCACTTGAATGCAAGTCATTCATACCACCACTATTGCTAACAAGGCATCCAATTTACAAAACAATGAATATTGAAATTACGTTAAAAGGTACAAATGACTGTCCAAAGAAAAATATTAAGTAACAGCTCTACCTCAAGATAAGCCTCACAATTAAAGAGTTTTAATGAAGAGAGCCTTCAAAGGCTAAATCAGGAGGCATTGATTAGATTGCCTCTAACTTTTGTGTTTTGACACCTTCGTCTTTCATGGCATTATATTGTCTCTGTGCATCTTACAAAGGAAGCATTTTACTAAGCCCACACATGAACAGGAGACAGCAGTGCTTATAATAGAGACTGTCAAGGGTGTGAGCCAAAATGGGTCTCATTTGGATTTCAAGTAAAGAAAACTCCTAATGCATTTCATTACAATGTATGTGAACCTCTGAAAAGAAGGATGGATTGGTATTCTCATCCCTATTAATTTATTGAAATGGATTCAGTTTTTTCTTGTATATCAAGAGGGACCATGTGTTTCAAGTAAGGTAACAATATTATAGTGCCAAATAACCAAATATGCCATGATGCAGTATACTCTTCCGCAAGATAAAACGGATGCAATTTTCTTGATAATTAGGATCTAAGCCCAGGAATAAAACGTACAATATCTTGGCAACAAATAAACATTCTTTGTTACTATCAGGTTTAAAGATATGATCAGGAAGCTATGCAACATAGGGATGGATTCCATCTTTGTTATGACTGCAGGTTTTTACCATTTGAAATTCCATGCACTTAGTTTTCCCCGTCAAACTGTCATTTAAGTATTGACTTTTTATTTCATTGAGGAATGGGGTGTGTGATTTCATTAGGATAACACCTACATAAGTCATATTTTACTAAAAGATAGCATAACAGGATGCAAAAAAGTAAAAAATTTCCAAAAAATTCTAATACATTCCAGATCAACTTAGCTTTAGAAAGATGGCACAGCTACCACATAACCGATTATCTTACTCATAGTAAAAAAAATTTATTTGTCTTTTTCCCCCTTCAAATTTGTTAAAAGAACCTATAAACTGCTATTTGAAAACTGTAAATACTGATTTAATACAGAGAACAGGGTACAAATTCCTTATCTATGCTAAATGATTTTATTAATATAACTATTAAAAATAAGACATATGTCTTGGTTTTAACCCCATAAATCTTAGAAGTGATCAACTGAGCTACAGCAATAACATTCAGTGAGTTCAAAGCTCATCTACCTTTTATGGAAGTCTTACAACTTGCTAGTTAAATTAAAGGTTAAATATACATAAAGTCTTAAAAAAGACACAAAGTATTCCATATGTATGTAGCTCATAAGCAGAATACACAAACACACACATACATAAATCTGTTCGTGTTTAAAAGCCCAGGACCTTACGAAACCCTCCATTGTCATACAAAGACTTCAAAGGTAAAGTTAAAGAGTTTGATATCTATGGAATATTAAGCAACTATGCCTATTAAGTTAGGAATTGCCTATTAAGTTCAGAGCTCCACTGGCATCAGAATTAAAAAAGAAAAATATAAAAATCATAATCAGAGATAAAGATCTGCTTGCTTCCATACATCAGCTCTCAACAAGTATTTTATTGAAGGAATAGTTCATGGAAATTGGACTTTAATTCAAGTTTATTTGAGAAAAGTTCAGGGCCTAAATTTAACTTAATAAAAATTAGGAAAATGCATATATGCATAACTATATTACTAATTCATCTTTTTATGTATAACATGTAAAAGCAAAAATGTATGTTAAATATACATATATGCACTCAGTATAAATTAAATTGACATTTTGAATATCTTCAACATTTGAATCAACACAATTTTTATACTTATATGTTATGTTTATGTGGTGTAGCACATATGCCCAACCAACAGAGAAATCAGCAAAAATCATACAAAAAAAAATCAAATTCAGTCTTAGTAATAAAGATAGCACATTCCTACATACAACACAACACCTCATGGACACAATTTCATTTTATTTTTTAAGAATAATCATAATTAAATTAGAATGATGCATGTTCTATATTTTCTCTTGACAGTTTCTGTACACTCAGGCAGAGCCCATTAAACACAAGCATACAGCAGCTTACTTGTTGAATAATGTATTTCAAGTACTTAAAATTACTAGAGATTTGACTAAGATCTGCACATGAATACATATCTTGGACCTAATTTTCTGCACTGGCATTTCTTCTGCTGAAAATAATTTAAATTCTACAATGAACTCACTTAACATTAGGCTTTTCCAGGACATAACAAAGGTAATAACACTATCCTTTAAATATAAACTTTATGACATTATGAATAAAACTGACAAGTGTAAAATTTGATCCATAAACTAAGTGATATACTTATGTTAATTTACCTTTTAAAAGACATTATGTGTTACTCATTTTTTTTGACAGGGCTTCCATTCATACTGAAGACATGTTGAAAAACGCTATATTTTCTCTCAATAAGGAGAATAGCTTTATCCATTATCATTCTCATTCTGTCTCAATAAAAAATCAATCATCAAATACTTGTTTCCAAGTTCAACTTGTTTTACTCCCAATTATGCATGCTGTTCAACCCAGTTCAAATTCTTTCAATTCTACTTGTTATTCTTGGTAATATTTTTAATGGTATTTGACATTTTAGAAGAATAAGCAGAAAATAAAACTATATCTATTATAATAATTTTACACTTATAAGTTTGTGATCTGGTGACATTCAGAACTTTAATTTTTTACAAGAAAAAAACCCACCAAAATTAATTCTGTCATGGGTTTGAAACTAATAAAGATCTGATTGAACCCACTGACTAAGGCAATTGCATCGGTTATCTAAATGGTAGCAATGTCAACGTCAGATATGTGTCTATCTTTTCATCTTGGCCTATTCTTAAATGTAAAAATCAAATGATTGAAGGACATTTCACTGACCTGTTATGGCCTCTGCAACTCTCCAACACAATACTTCTGTTCCTCATATAAGTGCCACATTTTGGATAAAAAACCACTTCATCAATGATGCCTTTGCGACATCTGGCGGTCCTTATTATACATAAACTTTAGGTTTGTTTCTTTGTTTGGTGTTTTCAGTCACTCTCAGTACTTTTAGTATATTTATTTTATTCTATTTATTTATTTATTTGTAAACCTACCAGTAAAATTTTAGTCCAAAAGGCTTTGATACCCCCTAGTAGAGGGACAAAAGCAATCTAGTTTGCAAAAATACAACAAGGTCTACCATGAATCCATATGGAGCAAAAGGTCACAGATGTTGAAATGTAGTGACATCATGACAATAAGACACTTTTGAGACAGAAGCTAATTTTGAATATAAAAAGGACACTGATCAAATTCTCCCATGTATTTAAAACTATGGAGAAGAATAAGCATGTGAGACCCTGATGTAGACGTGTAATTGAGTAGAGTTAAAGTATGTCCCTTAGTTTTCACAATTATAAGATGCCACTGAGAACTTGACATGTCTGTTTTGGAAGATTTAAAAGTATTATTTTTATGTCATTATCAGATGCTGAGAAAGTGTCATTAAAGAAAAAACCATTCAGTTCACAAGGTGTGTACTCCTTGTAATAACCCAGCTCTTTTAAAATTAATTCAGTTATACCACAGCTTGTTCTACATCCTTCAGTGTGATTATTTATCATTTCAATAATATATGAAAAAAGAATTATAAGAAACAGAAAAATTATCTTTCTTTCTTTATCCTTCTTCCTAAGCTATTTCATCGCAGTAGGAAAAACTCATTCTAATTTCTTTATTACATTAACTGCAGGAATATTTGACATCAACTTCGTGAAACCATGACTTTGCCATTTGTTAGCCCAGCAGGAGGAACTAGTATGTTGTTTAAACTATTTTTCACTTGTTCTAACAATTATCATTACAAACCAATAAATGATAAAATAACCAAAGATCAACTGCATATTACTTGAGATATAAGGCTTCTCTTCTTTAAATTCTACTTTGCTGCATCACGGTAAATATTCATTTAAACATTTTATTGTTTTGAAATGCATAATACAGTATATTGTTTGGACATTGGTTTGTCCTCATATGGACAGATACTTAGCACATGTTACTGACCTTCAAGGAATATTCCTAATAAATCATAACTGAAACAAGTTGAAAAAAAATCTCTCAAAACAGCTCTTGGCACAGAATAGATTTAATGGACAATATAATGGTATAGTTCACTATTGTCTTATTTTACAGAACAAAAGATTTCTGCATCCTCAGAATACCTAGAAGGCCCCCATAACAGCTACCATTTGAATTTTAATTAAAATTTCAATGGTGTGTTATTTTAAACGTACTTACATGGAAAAGATACAAACACTGTACTGTGGGGCAAGCACATCATTGTTTGCAGACCACAGATACATAACCAAACATATGACAAATAGATGGCCAAAGAAACACTGCTATTTCTAAGTAGGCTTCTCCTCACACCCCAGAACTGCAAATATTCAATCTAGTCTAACATGTTGAGTTCATGTTATTGTACTGAATTCACAGAGACAAGTCATTAGAATAAGGACATGAATAAGCAGATTCAGGATTATGTTTTAGGATGGGATAAAAATATTAATTACCATGTCGGAAAATTCAGCATGTGATAGCACAGATAGATTAAAACAAGAAAACAAAATTTAACAAAGTTAAGAAAACATATTAGGAAATGTCATAAATTGGTAGAAGAATTAAAATATCATGGTACAAGATGCATAGTTGCTGCAAAGGAAACTCAATCCTCACTGATCTAAATGCCAGTAAGTAAACAACAAACTGACAGCACATACTTCTAAAAGTATTAGAGCAACTCCTTTATGTTGCTGTAAAGGAAACTAAAACATGGTCTTTACCTTCAGACCATTAACTTTCTACCAAAAATGTTTACCAATAGTGGAGACACTATGAAAGCCTCATCACACAAACCTTGCTCTAGGCTCACTACCTCTCCTGGTGGAAAGTAACAGAGCAAAGGAGCACTCTTTGCCAGATGAGCATCTCCAAACCTTTCTTGCTCAGAAAGTTATAGACTGAACTATAACTCAGAGCAGTTAACATCAAAACATTCTGGTTTGGGCATGATGGTGGAGAATGATCTGTGAACCTAACCTCATAATATCAGAATGCATAGGTCCCCTTGATCGATGACAATTTGGTGGTGAAGTTTAGACAGACAGAGATCAATGATCTCTTTCAAACACACAGAGAAGTGTTCAGAGAATTGCTGCTCTATCTGCAACCTATGTCTCACTTCTTGAGACATTCGTTAAGTTGTTTGGCAAAAGTGAATAAAATAGTTTTCTATAAGACTAACACATTCAATTTTTAGAGTGTGTTTAATATTTCATCGTCTGATAGCAATTGTAATTACTTCTTTCCTGGAAAGGTCTCATGTTTGGAATCCCATAAAATGCCATTCTGTCATTGCTACTTTTCAAGGCACACATGGAATTTTTTAGGAGGTTATTGGAAAGAGGAGAAAGATGTTTGTTGTTGGCACTGGCTGTTTATATTTGAAATACATATGATCACATGTCTCTTGCTTCTCTTTGCTTAATATAGGTTGATGCTTCAACTAATCTTGAGTAGAGTTGGGGCTGGATCTAAAAAAATGAGTCTGGCCTTAGCCTGAGTTATCTGTATGACTTATTCTGAACAGAGAGCTTCTGCTTGTTTCTCTGAGACCACATTCAGGAATTGTGGAAAGAGGTGGGAAACACATTTCAGCTTGTGGAACTTGTGTCTATAATATAAAACAACAAAAAATGACACTTGCAGCAAGCTTCAATTGACTTAATGAAAAGAGAATACGCTTATCAAATGTTCTCCGATCATCATCAAAGCCCATTGGTCTCTGGATGAGTTTAAGGTGCTTATTACGACCTAATAAACTTAACAAATAACCTGTGCCTGGCCTACTGGAGAACTACATTTCTCTCTGTGGATTGCAATTGCATCAGTGCAGCACAGACATGCCAGAGAAGAATCACTTTCCCCACAAAAAAGGAAAAAAGAATAAAAAAAAATCAAGGACCATCTCCCAGATTAGACTAATTTCTGTACATAAGGCAAACACAGCATCTGATTGGCAGCATGCAAAGAGTCAACAAGGCACCATAGATATGCAATACCATAAAAGCGTATTAATGGAAAGTCAGCTCACATTTGAAATTGTGGCTTACTTCTTTTGATACCGAATGTCTATAAGGTCACTGTTATATATTTCTTCTCCAAATTCATGTATTTACAATTCAAACACCATTAATTTTTATTTCTAAAATTCTGAAACTATGGTATCAAAATTTCTTATTCAACAACCATTTTTTCACTGAACTATATAAGAGAACACTCAATTGTCTATGTATTAATTTTGAGACTAGTAAGTCCACTAGCTATTTCTATAGCATGATCTGACAGTGACTCCTGTTTCACCTATGAAACAATAAATACTGCAATACTGAAAATAAGAGAAAAATGAAAGGTAAAGTTACTTTTAAAGAGTTACTGCTTCACATTTTTAATAAGAAAACCTTTTATTTTCTACATATCATTTACAGAGGTTAACTGTATACCACATAAATGCTCTCAGATTCTATCCAAATGTGCTGTTAAATTACCCATGTAATTATCCCAAGTGAAATCATTATACTTACTTTATTGATAATTTCATTAACACTTTCATGGGAAGAGTTTGGTGGTATTTAAATTCAGCTATCACAGTCTTTACTAGTACAATTAAAGGGATCATTTATATATTATTCTAGAGGGTGGGTCTTTTTGCAGAGGTGTTTAATTACTGAGTTAAAGTAACAACAGAAACCGAACAAGAAAAAATATAGGCATTAATCTATGGTCAAACTTGAAATAAAAATAAAATTCTCCCTCATCCCAATAGTGAAATCTATTTAAAATACAAATAACTGTTGTTAAAGTGAAAATACAACAGTTCTTTCTAAGATTGGTGACACAATATGACAGCTGTATATGCCTCAGAAAACCCTCCAATAACAAGCAGTAGCACTACACTGAGTAAACAGATAAAATCTGTTACAAACATATCTTAAAGACAGGTATATTCAAATATCTGCTTACAGAGCCTTGCAAAGACAAAGCAGATATCACTTTTCATATATGACTATTATAAGACCTTATTACTGCAATAAATGCAGCACCATTGCTTCCTTCTCTTTTGCGTGCATTACAGTGCTGCTGAGCCAGCAGGCATTGTAATTACATACAGTTTGATTGACTTAAATTGAGTAAGAGCAAAATAACTTTGCAACTGGCAATCCAGGCAGAAAACAGTGAAAATATGGATTGCAAATTAAAATTAATTTCTAGATATGCAGATCAAACCTGATACAGACGTTCTAAAGAGGGAAACATAAGATCAGACTACGGCTATTAAGAAATTCCTCACTCCAGATGAAGGTGGGAGATTATTCTCATCCACTTAAGATTTTAAAGAATTTTTATTATATTGACCATCCATATTTGGAAAAATATGAGAATTAGGGAGACCAAGGAATTAGCAAATACAAAAATTCTAGCAAATTCATACTCATTGCTCTTTGACAGAGCAAAATTAATTTTGATCTACAGGGAGTACATCAATTTAAGGATAATCTGGGGGAAAAAAATTAGTGAGAGGTATAAGGCTCTCCTTCATTTCAGGGGATCCACAGAGTTTAAGGAAGAATTATGTGGGAAAATTGTATGGAGATTTCATTTGGCTTCTTATATGGGTTTTTCCCATCAGTGTAGGTGAAAAATTCAGTGCAGGTTGATTAAATAATAAAATCTTCTAAGTCATTTCACTTTAAACATTTTATGACTGTCTACATTGTAGCATGACAACATAATTGAATCTTTGATCCAGGTAATTTTTGTACTAAGGGAAAGTACTGGAAAATCATGAAGAAAATAGCCAGCCATTTACAAGCAGAAAAACCTTGTAATAATTTTTTTCTGTCAAAGCTTCTGTGCACATTTTCTGCACACAAAAATTTATAATATTAAAACTATTTACTTTGACAATTGCAATTGAAACTGTGTGTCCATTCAAGTGAATCTGTTAACATATTAAAATGAACAAAAGGTGAAAACAGTATCTGCTTTTTCTTTTGTTTCCTAAACTGAATAGTATTCCTTGGAAAACAAACAAATACTTTTCTTTTAAAACAAGGAAGTCAAAAATGAAAACATGCAAGGGTTGTGTTTTTCAACTAAAATAGAAACACAAAAGTTTGAAAATGTTTATAGATGTGCCTTTTTTAACAGTTTGGCATGTTGGATATGACTTTCACAGTCTGTTGGCAGCTTGCAGGAAGCCATCACACCTGTGACTTGGCTGTTGATTAATGAGTCTTTCAATTCACAGCTACCATCTGAAGAAGGGCTGTGGCCTCTCTAAGCTTCACTGGTTTATTCGCCTTCAGCTGTAGTCCTACCAAAGTATCTTCCATAAAGAAAATCACACCTGGTTAAGGCTTGTGAAAACCTCAATATGTCATTTTCTAGACAAGTCAAAAAGCATATAAAACTAGACAAAAGATGTATTCAAGCAACATGAATGCAGTTTTGTCATAACCTGTCAATCTAAAGACTAACATAAAAAAGCTTTCTTCAATGACATTTTACAGTGTCAACTGTTAGAATGACAATTCTGAATTTCCTTTTTGCTACATGAGGCAGGATGCATAATGGTTCCCTGCTCTTGACAAAGACTAAGTTTTGTTGTTAGACTCTAGAGAGAAGTTTACAGAGAAAAAAAAACCAGCAATCAAACAGTTTTCCTAGGTCAAATTATCAGTCAGCATCAGAAACCTCCAAATCACAGTGTCCAAGCAAATCTTAAACTTACTACTCACTTCATACCTTTAAAGAACTAATGCAAAAGCGACCAAATCTGCTGTATCTGCATCATGATTTTAGGACTTTGAAGACCAGTTTCACCCTAACAACTGGACTTGGGGAGAAAGCAAAAAGGTCTTTGGGACTTATCCTTTCTGAAGCAATCAGCAGTTGAATCAAGGTGAGCCTGACAGGACAGAGGAAGTTCATCCAGGAAAGCCATGTGAGAATCCAATAACTTTGGGAAAGATATAGTTCTGAAAGATATCAGTTACAGCTAGGAAGGTCTGGGAAGTCTGGAAGGTCTGTAGCAACCACTCGTCCTTAATACTTGTTTCGTTGTGGCAACAGTAAATGTTTCAAAGTCAGTTCTTCCTCATCTCATTCAGAAGAAAACTAATAGGACTACCAACTCCTAAGAAGAATGCAAGGTAATTCAAATTAACTACTCAATTAAGTGTCACTAACCCTTTGTTGCCACTTCGGACAGTGCACATCAACAGCTACCACAGATCAGCTACTACATGGTAGCTTTGTATCTTAAATTTAGTCAAAAGAGCTAGGTTCTGCTCTTTGCTTTGCTACAGACTAATTTTACAGTGCAGAAGAAACCTCAAATGTAACTCGCATGACCAGATTTTCCATCTGTTTAACTTTAATATTAATACTTCCCCTCTACCTTACCGGGGCTTAGCATATCTCACCTCGTTACTGCTTGCAAAGAAATTCAGATCCCTGTATGGAAATTGAATTACTGTATGTTACTTCAGCACATTGCTGAAAAATCCCTTATCTAAAAGAAGCAGAAGGAAGAAACAATATGCAGATGGACAAAACAGACTTTTACCTTTTTGCCTTGTGTCCTGTAGCACCTTCCATTGCAGATGTAGCAAGAAAGACTATAGATGAGATGAGTAGCTAAGCCAATATGTACAGTTAGGGTAGTCAGTACTTTGAATGCATCAATATACATTTACACATTTAACAATTACACATTTGTATACACTTACAATCACTATATATATATATACACACCTATTAAAAATGAAAATTTGGATCATAAAGGCTCTGAAAGAGGAAAAAGAAAAGAACAGATAAGAAAACGAATACGACTATCTCCACTTTAAAATCCTTAGTGAGAACAGGATGTAAGACAGAGGTGAAAAGAGGGCAGATGAAAGGAAATATCTGTTTTTAAAGAAAGTCAGTCAAGTAACAGAATGCCAGTCACAAGGTTAATTAGATAGTAGCATAAAATGTCAAAGTGCCATATTTCCAAATAATGATTTGTGGTTGCAGTATACAAAAATGTCTAGTTATGAAGAAAAGATACAAACTTCTAAAGAAATCAATAAAATTTGAATGCTAACAATAAATACATGCATGTATTACTAACACAACACATGGCATATACTTAGCAGTATTCTCATCACAGCTGTCCTGGTTCTGGCCAGGACAGAGTTAATTTTTGGATACCCAGGAGGGGGCATGGCTGAAACATGGAGGTTATTCTATACCACCCCACAGTCATTTTCCATGGACAGGGGGAAGGGCTCTATTCTGGTATGACATAGTGGAGGGAGCAGTTAGGATTTTCTGTTGTCAGGGGGTTTCCACAGGAATTATTTACCTCTTTCTTGTACCCTCTCTCATTAGCATTGCTGCTCTTACTGTTTGTTTTCTTATCTCACTACTGTTTCCAGTAAATTGTTCTTATCTTTACCTGAGATCTTTACCTTTCATGCCTCCAAATCTCTCCATCCCACCCCAGAGAGAAAGGGAGGGGAGGAGACAGCAACCCAGAGGCCTTGCTTTGGAGAGTCTAAGAGGGAGTCCTACATTGGGGAGTACCATTCCTAAACCATGACTGCCCTATTTGGCACCCAGCGGGAGGCACAAACACTTGCAACACAAAAGATCTGACCAGAGAGGGTTGGAAACAATTTTTATCTAAGCATTTTTTGTATCAGGTATGGAGCCAGCGGTCACAATGTTGCTTGGTCAGTTCATGTGGGTATGGTACCTAACACTGTATATCTTCAGGTATATGCAATACATGCTTGTCATGACTCTATTTTTAAGAGCTGGCAGAGGAATCAGAACCCTTTTATTGCTGTACTATGTGAAAGCAGTTTCCTTATGATATGACAACATCAAGGGCAAGGGGGGCCTTTTGTGATGTGTGTTCAGTGTTGTTTCTCCTGTCCTGGCTCTGGGTGCTACCTCTGGAAGTCTATTAATAATCATACCCAGTCTGAGGTGGAGGATGATTTTCCCCAGCTTTTCATCCTCTCTTCCTCTACTAGGCCTCAACAGCTTTTGAGAATTTTGAATTTCCTTTGCATGCTAAGAAAAGCAAACTCTTGCTGCTAACTCTCCCAGGTCTCCTCAGTGTAGTCTACATACATTTAGAGTAAAGAAAGAGATTTCTAAGAAGGTCATTCAGAGATTTACACTGAGTGGATAGTCACGAGTGGAATGGAATATAGGACAAAATGGGCCAAGTTTTGGGGAAATTCTCTGCTCCAATGGTTTGGAATTTCACTCCTGAACGAGTCCTACAGGACTCTGATGAAGTGACAGAATATTCGCAAGGAGAATGCTCCAGAGAGGAGCAACTTACTGCAGTGTGCTGGGCTCTGGCTGCTATTTACCAGACACTGCTTGTTACTAAACAGCACCCTCAGTGAGAGGAGGAGGAAAGCAAACCAACAGGCATGGTGTCCACTCAAACTGCAGCTG
>NW_016690198.1:404099-441005 GCF_001604755.1 Lepidothrix coronata
TGTAGATAGTATAGAATAAGGAGTGGATTATGTCCTGGTTCCAGCCAGGACAGGGAAATTTTTGAATAGCCAGGAGGGAGCATGGCTATAACACAGAGATTATTCTATACGATATAACATCATTTTTCATGGATGAGGAAAGGCTCTTTTCAAGATTGGCATAGCATGGTGGAGGGAGTGGTTAGCTGTAGGAGGTGTATCCAGGGGTGCAGGGGAAGCACCCAGGGCAGGGAAGCCCAGGGGACATGCGTGGAAATATGTACCCTCATTGGTCACAAGGTCACATGATTTTAAGGGATAAAAACAGCGCTGGGTCTGAATAAAAGCCTCTTTGATTACCATCTCATCGGGGAGCTGACTTCATTTCTTTATTATATAAAGACCCCACGCGACATGTGGCGCCCAACGTGGGGCTTAGAACCTACATTAGGCCAGAACAGAAATCCCTGAATCAGGGGAATATCGGTAAATTCCGGTTATCGTATTAATTTTTAGAATACAGGAATTTTTCACCAAAAAAACTCAGACATCTTTAAGCCATTGTCTCAGCCGATCCTGAGAAACGCAGTTAGTATAGGGAGCTCAAAAAATATTAGGGAAAGTGCATAGGAACAGAGAAGAAGAAAAAAGAAGAAAAGAAGAAGAAGCCGAGAAACCAGGACAGCAGCGGAGAGAGGAGAGCAGGGTTGAGCAACCATCTCAGCTGTGAGTGAGCTGAAAAGCAGCGCCAGCAAGCAACACCATGGCCAGGTCTGCTCCCTGAGTGGCTGCGAGCCTGCAGCTCGGAAACACGAGCGGCGGAGCATGCCAAACCCCGCCGGAACCCCTGCCGCCTGCCGCTGCCATGTGCTAAGCACAGAGCACAGAAAGAGGTGCCACTGCTGCTTGAACACCCCCAACCCAACCGCAAGACCCTGCGAACCCCGCACTGGCACACCTTTCCGTCAAGCGGAGAAGCGCCACAGCTGCATGTAGCTGCTGCCTGCCCGCATTCACTTGCTGCCTCTGCAAGCCCTGCGCCCATGCTAGAAGGAGTGAGGGACCCGTAGAAGCCGCACCGCGAAACCCCGCCACAGCACCCAAACCCCCACCCTGCCCAGCAGACTGTGAGAGCTCACAGCCACCTTCCACTGTTCTGAGCATGCCTGTAGCCACCACGTACAACCTCCACACCGCTGAACCAGCTGCCAGGAGCACTGCAGACCATAAGGGAACCTCACGCGCTGCCACGACCACTGCCGCAGCCGCCGCGACTGCCGTTGCTGTGGGACCTACAGCTCCGGGAGATCCCCCTGCCATCTGCCACCGCCCCCAAGCCACCAGAGCAGCAGCCGACACCCGGACAGCACCGGACGCTGACGGGGACACCGTGAGAGAACAGCCGATCCAGAAACCAAAAGTAAAACTCAGCAGCCGCAAAACAAAGGACCCCTCCGCACACGTGTGTCCACAGCGGCAAGAGTAAGGTAAAAAACATGGGAAGCTTTTTCTCCACCGAGATATCACAAGACACTGAAACATTAACTCTACCGCTAAGATCTTTCCACATCCAAACCACAAAGGCAGAATTATCAGAATTAGTAACATTTATTAGGTCTATATACCACACTGCCACTAATGGAAGTGTTACATATAGACATATGGGAAAGACTGGGACACATCCTGAACCAAAGGACCAAGGCAGGATATCACTGAGCCGATAACATAATTCCAGCTTACACAGTGATAATGTCTGCCCTCCATAAAGCACACGAGTGAACGGAACAATTATCCCACACTTACACACAACCCCCAACCTACACTGCTAGTCGCAGCCCGAAACCTACGTGTAGAAACACAAATGCATGGGGTTTACCGGGAGAGGAGGGATACATTTGTGAGTTAAATTATGGATCGGGTGCCGATAGCCATGGGAGTACGGGTCGCTGGGAGGGAACGGAGTCTGAAATGCGGGATCCCAGCCCATGGGCCCCGTTGCAGCGATGAGGGGGGGAACCCAGCCTATTTGCCACCCCACACTGTAGATGATCAGCGACCACTTGCGCCGGCATCGGCGCAGACATCTTGCCCACCAAATGGACTAGAAGTCGATCGTTCTTTTCCAGCCCCAGTGCCACTCCGCTCCAGCCATAGGCATGAGGGGGAAAAGGGCTCCTCCCCCACACCACATCCATCACCCACCACCCCCCCCCACAGGGAACCAGGTTTACTGGGGCCACAGTGGGGAGGAATGGGGGGATGAGGAGGAGGGACCAGGGATGGTTCCACCGGGAGGGAGTGAGGGGGCAAAGGGGGAAAGGTCAGTTGACAAGGGGGAACAGTGTTGGGAAGAGGCATTTTTAACCAACGTCAGCCCCCTCAATTCCAGCCTCTGCCATATGAGGTGACAAAGGAATTGAGGCAACTGGTAAGAGATACTGGCATGTCCCTAACCAATACTTTCACGTATTTGGAGACACTGAGTTCCATCTATTTTTTCACCCCACATGACCAGAAGAATCTAATGAAATTAGTTCTTAACAACACTCAGTATACAGTCTGGTTAACTGACTACCAAGAGAATTGTGCTACGTGTGCAACTAACACCCAAGCAGGCATAACTGTAAACCAATTAACCGGGGAAGGAAATTACAGCACAGTAGATGCCTAGTCAACCTATCCCTGGGAGGTGTACGAAGTAATAGCCAAACAAGCCCTGAAAGCCATGAGAAAGCTTCCCATTACAGACCGAGATAGAAACCTGTCATCCACAAAAGCGTTACAAGGTTCTACTGAACCATATTCACAATTCCTAGATCAGCTGCAATCTGCTTTAAAAAAGCAAGTTGAGTACAATGAAGCCAGAGAGACACTTCATAAGCATCTGGCTTTTGAGAAGGTGAACCCAGACTGTAAAAGAGCTTTGCAGGCCCTTCCTAAAAGAGAGAGTTGTAGCATTGCTGAGCTGGTTCGACCCTACTAAGGAGTTGGCTCTGTGGAGCACCAGTCTGCCTCTTTAGCCACAGCTTTAAGCACCCAGCTAAGAGTGCAGGAAGGGGCCAGACCCAGAGCGAGTTGCTTTAGATGTTGGGCCCCTGACCACTTTCAAAGGGATTGCCCTTGGAGACCCTAAGCAGCAACATCCCACAAGTACCTAAGCAGCAGGGAATGGGCTGAGTTGTACCAAGGGTGCCGTGGGCAGGGCCAGGGCCACACCCTGGGCACCACACTGTGGTGTGGTGCTGCCGTGCTGCTCGCCATCCTCCTCTTCTTTGCCACCCGCTTTCGCGAGCAGGAGAGGAAGCAGCTTGAGGCACGTCATAATGTGCCAACAACCAGTCTCTGGAATACCCCTGTATTCTGCATCCCCAAGAGGAGTGGGAGGTGGAGAACACTGAAAGACTTACAGGCAGTAAACACAGCCATAAAACCTATGGGAGCATTGCAGCCTGGACTTCCCTCACCTGCTATGCTTCCAGCAAAGTGGCCACTAGTGGTAATTGACTTAAAGGACTGCTTTTTTACCATCTTCCTACACCCTGAGGATGCAGCAAGGTTTGCTTTTTCCATCCCCGCCTTGAACAATGCTCAGCCCATGCAGAGGTATCGCTGGATTGTCCTTCCTCAGGGGATGCAAAATAGCCCGATGAGATATCAAACACCCATCATACACCATTATATAGATGACATATTAATAACCAAGGCCACAGAACATGAACTGCAATTTGTTGTTACTGCTCTAATCAAAGCTGTGCAAGATGCAGGGTTACGGGTTGCTCCAGAAAAAATGCAGCAATCGCAACCCTGGACATACCTTGGATGGAAAATAACGCAGCCGGAAATTTCTCCACAGCCACTGCAGCTGTGGAGTGTAAGCTGTAAACACTAACTTTACACGAGCTGCAAAAACTTCTGGGAGCCATCAATTGGTTAAGGCCTATTTTAGGCATAACCACAGAGGAGCTACACCCTCTAATTGAGCTGCTTAAGAGGGACTCAGACCTAATGTCTAGCAGGACTCTGACAGCAGAGGCAAAGCAGGCGTTAGACACTTGTGCCAAGGCAATAGAAAGCAGATAAGGCAGAAGGAGAAATCCTGAACTGCAAATCTGCCTTGCTCTCGCACCCAGCAGGTACCAGCCATTTGCAGTTTTGTTTCAGTGGGATCAGACTGAAAAAGACCCACTGCAAATTCCAGAGTGGCTATTTCTGCCCCACACACCACCTAAAACTGTGTGGACTACTAATGAAATGTTTGCCAAGCTTGTCATTAAAGGCAGAGGACAACTAAAGGAGTTGGACGGGAGAGGTCCTGCAACCATCTACATCCCAGCTAGAAAGGACAACCTTGATGGATGCTAGCTGAGGATGCAGGATTCCAGGCTGCCTTGGCAGGCTTTGACGGTGACATTTCAATTTATCTCCCTAAACACAGACTGTGGGCAGAAGTCAGTAATCTACCCTTAAAAGCCACAACCAGATGCAAACATGAACCAGTGAAAGGCCTTAGGGTCTTCACAGATGCATCTGGGCAGACCCAAAAAGCTGCAGCGGCATGGGTAAACTCTGACACAGGACAATGGGAAGGAGAGGTACAAACCATGAACCAGGGCTCTGTGCAGGTTCTGGAACTGACTACCATATGTATTGCCTTGGGAAAGTTTTCTGAACAACCTGTTAATATTGTTACCGATTCCTGCTATGCTGCAGGGTTAGTGTCCCATCTTTAAAGTTCATTTCTTCGAGATGTTGCTAACCCTCACCTGTTGTTTGAAATGCGTTCTGTATGGTTTCTTGTCAATCACAGAAAGTTTGATTTTTACATAATGCACACAAGGTCACACACTGACATGCCAGGACCAACAGCTGACAAGAACCGAGAGGCTGACAAAGCAGCAATGTTTAACACCGTACCTAGAGTCTTAGAGCAAGCAAAATTGTCTCATTCATTTTTCCACCAGAACGCACGTTCACTGAAGAGACAATTTCAAATAACACTCAATCAAGCTCGAGACATAATCATGTCATGCCCAGACTGTCAGCAAATCACACCCATGCCATCTCAGGAAGGCATTAACCCCGGAGAGTTAATGGCAAATGAGATTTGGCAAATGATATCACACACATAGCCGAGTTTGGAACATTAAAATACGTACACATTACAGTAGATACCCATTCACAATACATAACCGCCATTGCACACACTGGAGAAAAGGCCAAGGATGTAATAAGACACTGGCTCAGTTGTTTTGCAACCCTTGGTACCCCAAAATAGATTAAGACCAACAATGGGCCAGCTTTCATTTCAGAAAAGGTAAGAAACTTCCTGTCAGATTGGGGAATTTCTCACACCACAGGTATTCCACACTCACCCACTGGACAAGCAATTGCTGAAAGGGCACATCGCACACTGAAAGACATGTTAACTAAACAGAAAAGGGGGGAATCAGTCTGTAGTCCGCAAGAGCGTCTGTGGAAAGCCACATATGTCCTAAATTTTTTAAATTGTGACAGTGTTGAAGAAAGCAGGCACGAAAGGCAGAACAGGCCTCAGGCTTTTGCCTCTCCCAAACCACCAGTCATGGTGAGAGATCTGATTTACAGATCCACAGGGCAGTGGACGGGACCGGTGGACCTCATGACTTGGGGGCGAGGCTAGGCCTGTGTGGCTACAGGAAACGAGTTGAAATGGATTCCCTCCAGGTGTGTTAGACCCTACCTAGGTACACAACCACAGCAGCAAGAAACAGAGTAACACAGAAGTTATAAAAAAGTTATGTTTCCATTTCAGGTTTACATTTGAGGATGACCAGTGTGGCAAAATGGAGAGTCTACACAAAATCCATGAGTGTGTGTATGATGAATGAAATGACGGCCATCAGTGAATGTGTGTGTGAATGAATAAGAGAGTTGTTTGACTGGACAAGTGCCTTAAACACCAAACACCTCAGAAAATAACACTACCTCCACCACATGGTCACTTTAAGAGAATTTAGTTTGGTAAGTTTATCCTGTTTTTGAAATAAATTTGAATTTCCCAGTTATTTAAACCCTCAGATTAATAAAGGTTATAAGTCTATGCATGGTTGGGCTAAGGCCCCTAGGTTAATAAAGTTATTTTTCCAAGTTGCACTACCCCTTAGAAATATAAGAAGGTTTTAAAAGGTTTACAATAGATGTATAAGGAGCCAAAGAAAGCAATGTGCTGGGTCATTGCAAAGCTATGGTAGATTATAATATACTGTTCTGTTGTTTGCACTGTTGGTTTTGCACTGTTTTTGTGACTGTCTTAAATAATTGAGAAGGGGGTGATATAGGAGGCGTATCCAGGGGTGCAGGGGAAGCACCCAGGGCAGGGAAGCCCAGGGGACATGCGTGGAAATATGTACCCTCATTGGTCACAAGGTCACATGGTTTTAAGGGATAAAAACAGTGCCGGGTTTGAATAAAAGCCTCTTTGATTACCATCTCATCGGGGAGCTGACTTCATTTCTTTATTATATAAAGACCCCACGCGACAGTTAGCTATTGTCTATTTTCAGGGGCTTTTCTTGTGAATTGTTAGCCTTTTTCTTGTACTCTTTGTCATTAGTATTGTTGCTGTTACTGTTCATTTTCCTATTTCATTGCTGTTTCCAGTAAATTGTTCTTCTCTCAACCCGTGATCTTGACCTCTTCTGCCCCCAATTCTCTTCTCCATCCCACTGCAGGGGGAGAGAAAGGGAGAGGGGAAACAAGCGAGTGGCATATGGTTTGGAGAGCCTCAATGGGAGCACTAAACTGGGCTGTACCACTCCGAAACCAAGATAAAAGCACATCAAAGCACATACAAATGTGGACAAATGTGATCTAATTTTAAATTGGAATTAAATTACTGTGAGACACTATTAGAAGAAAGAGGTTTAGATCACAGACCTATGCTCTAGCCAATAAGCTGTGATGAATACACTTTTGAATGGAAAAGATGTATTATCAATACTTCCTTCCTTTTTTTGGTTTTATTTTCACTTATTCTAGGGGCCAGGTTTGAGCAATGAAAAAAGGATCAAATTAGCATGAAAGGTTATTTAAGGAATTTTATATTTTTAATTAAAAGAGAGCTGGTAAATGTATACTTCGATATCCTAAGCTGGCAAAGGCCTCATAATAAAGGACTTCCAAGTATTAAAGTTAATATGAGCTTATTAACTAATATTAATATTAATATTAACTAAGTTTACTGGGATATGGCAATCCTTTCGTTTTCAGCACTTTTTGTTGGAGATAGTCATTGGAGAATATTGTTTTATTCATAGGATTCGTCAACATGTCTGCAGGAAAGAGAGACTGCTAACAATCAGAAAAGCCTCAAGTGTACTGCATATGGGAAGCCTCACCTTTAGCCTCACTTACTTGTGAAATTCATGCTATAACTGTATACATAATAGTGGCTTGAGTGGCAGTCAAACTATGTAATACTGTTCCCTTTTGCTTACCGACCTACATTCTGCCACCAGCGCTTTAAAAGTGCCAGGCAGGGAACTAAGCCTACTTCTGACGTATTCTTTCAGGTTAGAGTACAGTTTCATTAGCTACATCAGAAGAGGATAAGCAGACAAATGATAATCCTTATGGTGACAGATGTGACAAATACCTTGTTATTGACGTTTATGGAAAAGGATTGCTGCTTATCCAGAAAGGTCAAAGTCAGACTTTCCTCAAAATCTCAGCGGCTTTTTTTTTCGTACTAGGGTCTATACCTGACTTTGTGATCAACCAAGAGACATGAAATAATGGATTAATACCTTTCACCTGCTTCTTTTGATACAGAAACAATAAGATACTGCCTTTCACAGTCTCCCATGCATTTTAGAAAGCCTGTTCTCATATGCATTATAAGGGATCAATTATAATCTCCCCAAGCAGGTGGTGATTACTGTAGTATTAATGGCATCCTAGTTCTTCATCAACCCATCGTTAATAGTCGACTTGTAGTCGCAACAACAATATGAATTTCCAATATCCAGCAATTTGGATACAAAAGGTTTAGGAGCACCTGCAGTTTAGAAGAACAACTAACACACTAGACTTAATACTGACATCCTCTGCCATGCAGATAAGCTCTCTTCTTGGCATCGTGTCAAGAACTGCTCTTCCACCATTTCTTTCTTCTACCAAAAAATTTTTAGAGACCTTCCTACCATTTTCACTCATTTTTTTTTCACTCATTTCTCAGATTAAGGCTTTTGTAAACTTGTATAGAAAGTCTTTCACAGACAACAAACACACGCAGTTTGCTGGCACTCTTTTCAATTTCAAAACCACATAATAAATTTTTCCATGTGTTGATATACTGGATTTTAAAAGAGCATGTTCTGGATATCTAGATAATCAACAATACAATGAATATAAACATTTTCTATAAATAGTTCACCATATGGCTACCACTCTCAACAGATGGTGTCTGTGTATTCACTAAAATATACAAGAGCCATGCAAATTTTGCCCTGCAATCATTCAGAATTCGAAACAAGAGCTTTTGACTTAATTTCAGTTCTACTAAACTTAATCAATGGTAAAACATATAACTTTATCACCTAGCTCTAATGTGGGGACAAATGCCACAACTATATTAAGAAATGTATTTGCAAAATCAATACAGTGAAAAGGATTTCAAAACAGAGACACTAGATACAAGACTGTCTTAACCTTAGAGCAAAACCTTGCTGCCGACAATAGTTATTTCCTCCCTAAAAAGCCGTTTCACTTTCAAACAGCCCACCAGTTCATCAGAGAATGCAGTCTGGACTATGCTAAGAAATAATCTGGAGTCCAAGGGATGTGAGTTTTTGTATACTTAGCAGTAAATTTTACTAGAAAGCATAGTTACATATTTTACCCAGTTTTAGTAGAAAATAAACATTAATTTTTTTAAATTTCCTTAAAGTCAATATATAAACAACTCCAGGTTTCCTACTTGCTTTCAGAAGCTGCTTTCAGAATATCTATCAAAGGAACGCATGACTGAAACTTGACTAGACACTATCTCAACCTAAAACTCTTTAAGGTCAATTCACTGTGTAAACACTTTCTGGAAAACTCTTCTTGAGCTACACTGGTATATCTATTGGAAATCATATTCTCCTTTTCAGTCTAGACATTTTTCATGGCATTTCCTATCCACTTGAACAAATATTAGTTTTAATTTCTATAGTTTTTCTAACTTGGTATTCTCACCTGATGCACTTATGACAAAATGTGTTATCATTCCCTTCTCAATTATTAAGTTGTTACATTTTCTGTTCTGAAGAACTTGTACCTGACTGTCATTGGCTTTGCCAGTCATGAGTTCTTCTCTGTCTATTCCTATTTTCCTCAGAGTTCTCCTGTAGCAGGATCCACACCATTCCAACCAAATCACTACTTATTTTCCTGCACTGGCACCAGTGCTCTGTGAAACTTGCCTAAGTGCAGAGGAAGAAAACCCAGCCATTGCTCTTCAGAACAGCAAATTATTGCAACTGGATAATGGTTTCACATGTTACAAAAATGCCTAATTTTTTTCTCATCATTATAGCTGAGCAGAATGTAATTATTCTTCATAGTAAAGTATTCAGGGCATCTGAAAGTTCTGTAGAACTGCAGAGGGAAGGTGAAGGTCACATATCAAAGCCCAGCAAAATAATAATATCTTATAACCATGTACAAGTTCCTGAGATACTTTAAAAATAAATGATCACAAGTTTAACTTATATATCGGTATAAAGGAGAGTACATAAACAAGAAGGGTAATGTATGGTACTGTGCTCTGGATTTGTAGCTCAGTGTTGACGACTCACCAGCATTTTGCCTGTTGCTGAGTACTGCTTGCACAGCACCAAGGCCATTTCTTTGTCCCACTTTGCCCTACCACGTTATGGGCTGGAGGTGTGCAGAAAGCTGGGAGAGGGCACAGCTGACCCAAAATGACTAAGGGGATATTCCATACCATATAAATGTGCTCAGCAATAAAAACTAGGGAATGGAGGAGGAATGGGGGATGTTTGGGGCTATGGCGTTTCCCTAGCCCTGTAACCATTAAGTGTGTGGTGCCTGGCTTTCCAGGAAGCGGCTGGACACCTGCCTGTGCATGGGAAGCACTAATGAATTCCTTGTTTTGCTTTGCTTACTTGTGCTGCTTCATTTATTAAAATGTCTTTAGCTGAACCCAGGAGTTTTCTCACTTTGCTCTTCCGGTTCCCTCCCCAACTCCATTGAAGGCAGAGCAAGCCATCAGCTATACAGACATTGCCAGGAACAACTCACCACAGTCACTAACATAATAATACGCAGAGAGACAGTGGCCAGACAGTTAAAAAGAAGAGATCTAACTAAGAGTTGCTACACTAAACTGCAGAAACATTTTCAACATGCTGATTTAGCCAGACAATAACAACTTTTGCTTTATGAGCAGATCAGTAACTAAAAGTTGAGATACAGGTGAATTAAATAATAATTGCTCTTCTCACTTTAATACATGTATTAGACGTAAAGAGCTCCCATTTGGTATTGAAATGTCTCAGGACGTACAGGTGAGTTCTGAGATCCAACAAAGCAGCATGCATCTGTGTAAGCATGCAGGATATTTTCTAAAACTTGGGTAAGACAAGTTCATAAGTTAGTTGAATGTTAACAGACAATATTAAAAGGTATTATTGAAAGGTATGTTTTAACTTTTACTCTTGTAGTTCAAACTACCTATATATATGTTTGTAAAAGAAAACCAAACCAGAAGTAAAACTAGAAAGGAAAGAAATCCCTTATATTTCCCTTTTCTTCCTGTAGGAAAAGTTTCTTACATAATCTAAAGGTATTAATTGTGAACGCAGATGAACATTAAGTTTTCCATGTTACTCTTTACTGCTTCTGATAGCATTCTATATTTTATAACCTTGAAATAAAATAATATCATTAACCATCTACATCTTTAATTTGAAAAATCTACCTGAATGCTTTTAGTTTGAGGATTATAAGAATGTGTGGATTAGATCCACACAGTAGTGTGGAGCCAGCAATGAGTAGTAGACAACAATTCATTCCCTTTTTAACCAGTCCTAAAACGCTTTTACTTTCCCCTAACCACCAACCAATTAATTTGTTTAACACTTGCTGGCTCTGGGACAATGCTCTCATAACCCCCTCTCACCTAACTCAGTCATTAACTAGGTTAAGGGAGCATTTCCACTGCAAATGAGTCCCCTAAGCATTTTCACTTTTTTTTCTGCCAGAGTAGACAGTATTTATTTTATTTCATATGCAACTGACAGTATTTTCTCTTTAACATGAAAAAAGGAAATATATCTCTCCAGTATCACTGTGAATTAATAAAAAATATTTTTGCCTGAAGAGAAGTAACTGATCAGGGAAAGTTTTAGCATGTGTCAAAGAAGGAATAATTAAAATATTATGGTACTCCAATTCATAAACTTATGGTTCTGACACAGTTCAAGGACTGCCCTTGGTTTTGTTTAACTCATCTCAGGAGGCAAATAGTAGAAATGAAATGGGTCCACCGTAAATGGGAGGTCAAAATAATCACACACTCATTCAGCTTGAACCTTAACTCCTGAGCACAAGATGACTGAAATTTATGCAATTCTAGGAAGGATCATGGAGCATCACCAAAAGATAGTGCTCACCTGAGTCTCACTGCAAAAGGTTGCTTGAGTAGTCACAAGATCAGCTAGAACTGTCCTAGTCAGCAGGAAAATATGTGCAGACATACATTAACTATGCTAAAAATTGGGTCACGTAATGACAAGTTGTGTTGGAGATACTGGTCACTATGGCAGATACCGGATCAGCAATTCTAGTTAATCATCACAATGGATTTAAACAATCTGTTGATCTGTAAAGTAGAGTGGTTAAAATAATAAATCCATGAGCTAATCATTAATGGCTTGCATAATGTCACTTCTAGATGAGAATTTCCATATCATGCAGAAGGGCAATGAATGGAGACATTTTTGAATTAGGAAGGATGACAACAATTAGGGCACTTATTAAATTAAAAAAAAAAAAGCAACAGTAGATGATATGACAAAGGCGTGAAATAGAGAGAAGGACAGAGAAGGCATATACATTACTTCTTTCTAAACTCTATAAAGAGACCAAAAGAAAAATAAAATGTGCTTCAAGAGAACAGAGCAGATGAAATGTTCATGTAAAATGTTCCCTCTACAAATCACAGCAACCCTCTGCTACATTTGGCTTATATTGATGACATCAACATGAAGGGAAGTTCAAGAACCAGTCTGCTTCTAAGACCTTCTATGACAATGTTAAAAGGACAAATTACTTCACTTTCAATGAAGAAATAGTAATCAGGAGGAGAACCATCAAAGAAAAAAAAATTAATACTGAATTGTCTCTGTCATTTAACATAAAAATAAGACTACTGGGTACAGATCAAAAAGTCTGTGAAGTCTCACATTCTGCCTGGTAGTGGGTAACAGAGGACATTGAGAGGAGAACTGAATTGCAAATTTCTGCCAGCAGGATTTTTTTGGGCAACTGCATTAAAATTTTGGAAAGAACAATTTGTGTTGGGAAAAAATTAAACTTAACAAAATTAAGAAAGAAGATTAGAAATAGACTCTACAAATATTTTATATATGAAATAAAGGAAGAAGTAAATGTTTAAGACTAACTGCTAGTGATAAATTGAGAAAATGGTATAAAAAACTAAAACATTTTTAACATGCAAATTGACACACTTTTGAAATTGTTACTCTCGTTTCTAGATAGAGAAACAATTCAGTTTAAAAGATGAATTGTAGGACCATATTAGGTATCATCAGGAGGGTTCAGAATTAAGAAGGGAATGTCTAGTTTGCAACATGAAAATTTTCCAGTTTTCGTAAGTAGGAAATATTTTAGAAAAATACCCAGTTTTTCCACCTAAAATTTTCTGAACTTAATAAGTTGCTGTTTCTGAATTTAACAGAAACAGCAGTAATTTAATTTTGCAGTAAATATATCTGCCTAAAAATTAAGTAGTTAAATTTTACAGGTAAAAAAGCAATAAAATATTAAAATAATTTTCATTAATTAAAAACTACTAAGGAAACACTTTCTAGCTACACTTGTCATGCTCCCAAACAAATTTAAGATACCTTGCAACTTGAGTAAACATGCTCTAAATTTTGTGCTGAAATCTCCCTGAGCAGAACAGATTTGCAAAAGTTACTAATTTCTTTTTAAAGCATTATTTAAGAGTAATATCAACACACATTCATATCCTTCTGTCTCAGACAGGAAGAACATATTAGATTCCTCAAAATAGGAATCAAAAACCATCTGAGTATGGATTATATACACTAGAAAAAAGTAGCTCCATTTTAATATTGCATATTTAAAAAGAAATGCAAAATATATTTTACAAATTTCACCAATAAAATCCGTGTGTACTGGCTATCATAAAGTCAAAAACATAAGAGGAAAGCATGATTATTTGCCAAAATCCCATTACCTGTGTGTCAGCAGCACCCTGAAGGTCATCTGATTCAATCCCAAGCAACTTGGCAGCAAGTTTGACCAATCCCAGTTCCATTCAGTACTGGTTGACTGTTGATACATAGAAAGAAGCTAGTTAGTTATTAATCAGCATTAATGTGATCAGTACATTAAAGCTCCAGCTGTGATATACTAACCAAGAAGGAGGGGGTGTCTAGAACCAGGACTTAGAAAGAGGACATCAATCATGTCCACAGAAGAGAAGTTTTATTTCAGTAAGATGGCAATTAGTTTATAAATCATTTAGGGATGTAGCCATTGTTTATAAAAAGATAAATCATTTTTTTGAACATTTATCCTTTCAACTGTTAATGGCATTGTGCCCAACCACTTTGTCTGAGAGCTGACTCTTTGTTTGAAAAGCAAAATAGTTTTGTAACAGCAATTTTTATTTTCTGCTGTCGGTGAAGAGTCTGTCATTAAAAACTCGGTATAGCTAGAATTCAAGATGTAACCTGTATCATAATTAGCGTGATTTTAGTTGCCTATTGTTTTGTAAGGCACTCCAGTCACCAGATAGTTATTATGAACAGCAGTACACCTATACAATATGAACAAATATAACTCCATATTCAATAATAAAAGCAATCTAGAATAATTACGGGCAGCCAAAAGACCACACATAACATTATTTTGTTTACAAAACAGTAAGTCCTATTGAATAATATTACTTTTCATTGTCAGCAATAGTTTAGTAGTGACCAGAATTCAACATTAGTGGGAGGAAATAATTAAAAAATTACTGTTGTGATGTTGCAAATGATATAACTTTCCTAAACTTTAACTAATGGTAGCAAGTGGTTACCTTTCTTTTTATGGACTCTTGGCGGTTTGATCTTGAAATCAGCAAAGATTTGAGTTTCTCTGGACTAGTTCTGATAAGCTTCAATAAACAAAGCTTAAGGGAACTGAGGACTGGACATCCAGGATGTCACAATTTTTGGTCCTTCAAAGACATGTTGGAGTAACCAGAAGATACAGAGGGGATAACAAAGACATTACGGCCTGAAAGTTGGAGACTCTCTGTCTAAGGAAGAATGATAACAGGACCAAAGAATGCAGACCAAATTAGCCAACAAAGGAGAGAATATTAATTAAGTGAAGAGAATTGTGTAACTCAGAACCAATGATTGTTAATTTCTTTGTTTGCCAAAATGTATAAATATGTGAAAAGTCTTGAAAGGGACGTAAGTAGCTGGAATGATTCACTACCTATCTCTGGCCAGAATAAAGCAACACCTGGCTCATTAACACTTAAAAAGTAGAGTTAGAGGGTTTCATCTTTTCATGATGATTTTTCAAAACAGTGAAAATAAACCTAAATATAGTAAAGTATAACTTGGAGTGCATCTTTGCCTTCTTACAGACAGCACTTAGATCTTCTGGGAGAACAGAATCAGTGCAATCCCCCCTATTCCTTCCATCTTTATTTTATTACTTTCCTTCTCCTTACTTAATTTACTCCCTAACCCTCATCTCGGACATGCACTTTAAAGTTAAGTAGAAAAAAAAGGGTGAAATACAGAGTACAAATGGAAAAAAAGGGTAGCTAAAGAAAGAACAAAAGAATGTGAAAGTGGAAAGTGAATGAAGAAGAAATGGTGAACTCCTGATAAACTAGAAATAAGGGTAAAAGAGTCCACTAAGAGAACAGTACAAGAAGAAGAACACAGGAGAAAACAGGACACTGTTCTAAACACTACACTGAATTAAAAGCAGATAAATAAACATGGAGGAAATACTTGTAAAATCAAGAGGGATAAAAAGGAGAAGCTAAACACCCAGTAGCAACAATCATGGAAACAAAGACAAAAATGTATAGGTAAACCTGATAAAAATTCAGTCCATCAGACTGATCAGTTCTGTGGAAAAAATAAAGGATCAGTTTTGAAAAAGTTACTTCAAGAAAGGAAAATAGTTCCTTTGTAGCATTTGTTGATACTGTTGAGGAGTTGCATATCCTAGTTTATTAGACAATAGAGGAGCAGTAGCACTGACAGAGATTAAGGTGTCCGGACAAATAGATAAAACCAAGAGCAACAAAGTGACGAGAACCAGATGGTGATTACTCAAGATTTTTACAGAAATGTAAGAATGATGTGGTTAAATTGTTAACAGAAATTACACACTTCCTAGAATCAGCTACTGAACTGGAGTATTGGAGGTAAGATATTTACATATCATTAACAAAAATGCTAGAGTTGATCTCAAAATAGTGGTTCGGTGATCCTTGTTTCAGGAGCAGTAAAATTCATAGAAACTATGATTAAATACCTTGCTAAATTTGACACAATTGGGACAATATCACAAAACTTTAGAACAAAGTTAAGGAAGCTTTCCTGTATGATCATTCAGGGCCACTCTGTCAGTTACTCCACCACCAGGAGAGACTTTAACAGCTGGGACCGAGACCACTTTGCAGCAGGCAGTTTCAGAGAGTCGATGGGTTCCCCACTTGACTCCCTACACAACCCACTCTCATGCAGTCAAACAAAGTTTTCCACAGCAGTCTCAGACATCTGGGTCCTTTAAATAATTTTATCACAGTGCAACAACAAAATAACAGCTTCAGCTGGGTTTCTCCAAGGAGGACTCTGAATAAAGGACTACCCAGGATTTCATACTTTCACAGTTTAAGCACTGGATAGCCCAGTGTATTCCAGAGGGCTCCTGTTGTCTCTGAGTGTTCAGTCACCTGGCCGGTGCCACAGGTCCCCATGCCCTTTGTTATGCAAAGATACTCGGCCAGTTCAAGGCCTCTTGACTCTGGTTCCCATCATTTCTCTCACCCAGAGCTCAATCTGCAGCTCCCACTGCAGCTCTACACTGAGTTACCTTCACTAAATGTATTCCTCAACCAAAAAAGTCAATCACCCTGCTGTACAGTGATTTTTACATATAGTAACAAACAATACATAAAATGTTTACTAACAATTATCTTTTGGAAAGCTTTTGAATTAACTTATTTTGAGAAATCATCTACTGAGGAAGCTAAGAGTATATCTACACTGCACAGTGTAGACATGCTCCTATATAGTTATGTAATATATTTGGTGTAACACATTTTACATGTTATGGTAGGCCACATACATAGTGTAACATACATTCTCTGTTTAGAGTTGAAGCACTAGGCAGTATTGCCAAGTGTATTCCAATTGGTCCTTCTAAAAGAAAACTTTTAAAAAGCAATACATAATTAATTATTGACAAAATGTGTTGTGAAACTAGTAGCTTGTTTTGCTCTAGAACAAGAGGATATATCCTCTATATAAAAGGATAAAATATAGATTGATGTATTAAAAACATATCCACTTAAAGACAAAGAAAATAAAAAATTAATCATGGATTATAAACTCCTAAGCTTCATGGCAGTTGCCAATCAGTAACAAATGAATTTAAGAACAAATACATCTACTGAGAAGAATAATTGTTCCTTGCCAGTACTCTGGCATCTTCTAAAGGCACTGGTAACAGTCTTCACAGGAAACCAGACTCTCAGCTATACTGATCACTGCTATAAAAATCAACATTTCCATGCTACTTAATAAATCCACAATTTTATGGTAAAGGGAATTAAGCTATTTAATAATATCATTATTATCAATATCATTATCAATATCAATATCATTGGGAAATAGAATCATAGAATAGAATCATAGAATGGTTGGGGCTGGAAGGGATGGACCTTAAAGATCATCTTGCTACAATCCCCTGCCATGGGCAGGGATACCTTTCACTGGACCAGGTTGTTCAGAGATCCAACCAGCCTGGCCTTGAACACTTCCAGGATGGGACATCCACAACCTCTCTGAGCAATCTGTTTCAGTGCCTCATCACCCTCAGTGCAGAATTTCTTCCTAACACCTGATCTAAACCCACTCTATTTGAAGCCATTCCCCTTCTCCTGTCACTACATGCCCTTGTAAAAAGTCCCTCTCCATCTTTCTTGTAGGCTCCCTTCAGATACTGGAAGGCTGCAATTAGTCATCTTGAAGCCTTCTCTATACCAATTCTCTCAGCTTTTCTTCATAGGAGAGGTGCTCCATCCCTCTAACAATTTTGGTGGTCCTCCTCTGGACTCGCTCCAACAGGTCAATGTCCTTACTGTGTTGAGGACCCCAGAGCTGGATGCAGCACTTCAGGTGGGGTCTCACTGAAGCAGAGTAGAGGGGCAGAATCACCACCATTGACCTGTTGGGCACACTTCATTCGATGCAGCCCAGGATACAGTTGGCTTTCTAGGTTGAATATGAGGAAGAAATTCCTTACTGTGTGAGTAATCACGCCCTGGAACAGATTTCTAGAGAGGTTGTGGAGTCTCCCTCACTGAAGATATTCAAAAACTGTCTGGATGCAATCCTGTGCAATGTGCTCTAGGATGAGCCTGCTTGAGCAGGGAGGTGGGACCAGAAGACCCACTGTGGTCCTTTCCAACCCTACCCATTCTGTGATTCTGTGTTTCTTTCTAGTCCCTTCCAACTCAAACCACTGAATGATTCTGTTGATTCTATGATTCTATAAAGCATGTTTCTCTGGAGTGAGAAGCCTTGTAGAGTTAGTATTCATCTTCTTCAGGATATTGGAACACGACAATGATTAAGCATTCATTAAACAAGTAAGAGAAAACAGTATATTTTACCACAATATAACTGGTGAAATAATCCAAAATAGTCAAACTTGGGAAAGGAGATTACACTGTGTATAAGCACACCTGTGCTGAAAAAAGGATGCCTTTCTACCACAAGTCTGTAAAGTGAATTTCACACCACTATAATACCATTTCTTTTCAAATATTTGAATTGAGGGCCAGAATCAAAATGACAGATCATGTATTAAGAACATATGAGAAATAATGGTATAAGATTTTTTAAGTGCTATCAGAAACTATATACCATTTTGTGTAATGAGGTACTTCAGCAGAGATTCAGGCAACCAGATTTCTTTTCTGTTACATTGTCAGAAAACTAAATTCTATAAATAAATTATAATCCTTTACATATTACAACCACAACTTAAGGAAAAATGGAGAAATTGATGCTTTCATGCTTTTGTGTTTTACCTCTGCTTAGTTTCACTGTTTTGTAAAATCTTTGTATTTCCAAAGTATCCTTTACTTAACTGACAATCCTGCAAAAGACCCATCAGGAAAATTCTAAATGTGCATTTGGAGTTTTGCCATGACTTTAAAAGGATTAAGACTAACCCTGTGTACCATTGCACACATGTAATAAATGTCATTGCTACTTATGGGCTTTCCTTCACTATACTGGACACAGAAGGTATTGGTAAATGCAAATTGCTCCTACGTGCAATAATTCTGATAAAGGAAAAGGACAATAATGGCTTTTTGAAGATCATGCTGTAGTAGAGGGTATCCTCATTAGACTCCCGAGTAATAATATTCCTTCGCACTTCATCACATGCACGCATGTAATTAATTCCACTTTCATAAATTCAGTATCTGTCATTATCACAATAAGACTGACAAGTAAAAATTATGCTATAACCAAGGTTTCAGATTTTCACAAACCTGATTGAACACTTTTGCACAAGATTGTCTGTACACCTGGAAAGGGTTGAAGACAGGCTGCTCTTCTCTGCCCTTCAGCGTCAAAGGCAGGCATTGACTGGACATAACACCATCTTCAGAAGAATTCTCACAAGACAGTTGGTCTTTCAAATATTCCTTTTGGAACAAAAAGCAACCACAGAACACTATAGGTGACCTAGCTTTCTAAGCGAAATTTACCTACATTTCAAGCATAACTTTACAGTATGCTTGATAAAAGTTCCTTATAATACAGTAGGGAATAGGCAATCTCTTAGAAATAGAAACCTTTTTAAGAGTATCACCATTTTACAGCAAACAAGAAATAACCTCCAAGAACATCCAACTGAAGCAAATCGGAATAATCTAAGCTATTGTTCGGAAATTGTCATCAAATTCTGCATATAAGTTCTCATTTAATACATATATATGTTAGTGGAAGTGAACAACAAATGTTTTTTATTACTTTCTATTAAACTTTTTGAACAACATTCAATAGTTACTACATGACTGCGAATCAATTGTTTGATGAACATGCTCTAACCAGTTATTTAAACACAGGAAATAAATACTCTCCCACTTCACTTTTCAAAGGTATTTTTAACTATTTAAGCATTCAAAGACTAGAAGTAATTTATTATTTACATGGCAATTTTAGAAACTATAGTGTAACAGATGCATGATTATTTTGGACACAATCTTTCCTATTTTCACTTCTTCAACTACTATGTAAATAAATCATCACTGCATGCCAATGAAGTGTTTTGATTAAATAGAACCATTTTATGAAGAGCTAGATAATGAAACATTTACACATCTATGTGCTGGAAGAACTACAGTGATTTAGCAGTTTATTGTTATTAAAATGAAGTCCATAATGATAGGATTGCCATAACACCGAGCATATACTCCAGGTGAGTCTTCATTAAGATGGGAGCAAATGCTGCTCTTATTTGCAGTGCTACTAAGGCAAAAGAACATGTAAACTACCTGCCAAGGCACCCTGTGTCCCTCAGTGGGTCTTTCTAAAAGAAGAATTTGATCATTCTTTTACACTTATCCAGCTGTGGCCTGGCCTGAAAGGCACAAGTTCCCTTTCAATCCACACAGACTGTTTCTCTCTTGTGTTGGCACTAAGATATGTTGTGAAACTAGCCAGAAAAAAAGAAAGGTTTCATGCAGATAAATAAGCCTCACAATTTCTAATATGAATACAAAAGGAGGTCTAGGAGTGGAAAAGCTCAAAGGCAAGAGCTGCCTCTCTCTGCTGATTGCAGTCAAAAGTCAGGACTGACCACGACAAGTGTGTATTTTAAACAAACAAACAAAACCCAAAACAAAAACAAACAAAAAACAAAAGGGGAAAAATGAGCTTTTTTCACTTAAAACAACATCACAAACCACGCTAAATCTCTTACCTATATTTTTTCAGCCTTCCAAAATATCTGGGTTTTCCCCATTCATTCATGACTTGATGCCATAAAAAAAGGTCTTAGAATTATTGTGAAGGATGTTATTTAAAAGCTATTTCTATAAATTTATCAAATTTTCATAAACTTACTGGCTTCCATGTACACATTTTCACAAAATCTGTAGACAGTACTAAAGCAACCCAGCCCTCTGGATGCCACAGAGCCAGTAGAAGCACATTGTGTCAGTTTTTCAGAGGCGATACTGGAAATATCTGTCCATGCTTGCTAGGGTTTGAACAATTCAAGTGGTATACAGCTCACCTCCCACTACAGGTTTTTTCTGTCTTTGGGATACTATGGATTTACGTTTTCAGGAAGAGACTTATTCAACAATGGTAAATATATTATTTTAAGATCTCCTTAGTATAGTACATATTGTATGCTCTGAAAGGGTCATGTTTCAAAAATGTGAAAATATTAAATCACATATGTAAACATCTGAACTATATCCTCACTGCACTGGGCATGAAACCAAGAAGACAGAATGTTATTGAGCTTGACACCTCAAAGGAATTTTCTCTTTGGCTGCCATTAGTAAAAAATGCTTTTAAAAATTATTATTTTTAATAAATACATTAAGGACTGTAGGGTGTTTTGAGTACTACAGTACTTTATAACATCATATCTCTATTTTCAAATACAGTTTCCAAGAATCCATATCCCTTTTCACCTGCTTTTCTAAGGAATATTATTAAGAAGACAATTTTCTGTCTCGACATTTTGTTCTCATACACAATTACTAAGCAGTGGAGCATAAAGATCTCTAAACTAATTTTAAGAACACAGTCCCTTTACAGTTCAAGGAGTCTCTAAACAAAAGGGTGAATCTTTGAACAATCAAGGCTATTTCTTGGTAGTCAGGCATATTAAACATAATTTCAGCATTAAAATGTTTTGTAATGGTTTCAAAGGCAATTCAAACTAACACAGTTAAGTCCTTCTGCGAGTCAATCTGGTCAGGATCTCTATTTTTTAAAAAAAAAAATACATTTTTTTCCACTAAGAAATGTTCTATAATTAACAAAGCTCTTGATTCAGAAATTCAAAGAGAGACACCTGGGATGTGGAAAGTCAGGCTGACATCCCTCTTCCACCAAATTCTCTCAGCTTTTTACCTCCTATTAGAGCTGCTCCACTTTGTATAAATAACTGAATACTCACAGGAGTTGGATCTTGGATCAGGTCTCCAAAACCCAGTATGTGCATCCTATTCCTTCAACTAGAGTATGATTCTATTTTTGACCCTAAAAGTTACAGAATGCATTTTTACAGCAATTTCTACATGGTAAAACAACTCCAACAGGGGAAAAAGAAGGAGTTCCATGCTGGTAGCTAATGGTCTAGAGGTTTGGGGACTTAGTTTGGATGTGGGAGATACAGATTCAATTCCCTGATCTAAACCAGGAAGAAAAAAGATCTGAGCCTGCATATCCTGTCCCTAGGCGACTGCCCTAACTACTGGACTACATGCTATTTTTGGAGGTCTTGCTCATCATCTTTTCCTCATTGTTATACCTAAGAGTAATCCTGAATGTGCTCCAGGTGAAAAGGTTTTGTTTATTACAGTAATAATTTTCACTTCACTTCCCAAACCAGTTAATTGTTTGACATGAAACTTGAAAAGATTCTGTGCTGTATTACTGTTACGTTGCCATTTCTACATACATGCTTCTAACATTTCCAAATGCAGATGCATAAGGATTGTTTTTAAGCCTATAGTTAGGAACTAAACAGTTGATCTCATTTTCAGCAGCACAGTGACAGTACTAAGATGTTCTGTATGGCATTCATATAGACATAACTGTCTAATTGGGGTTTTATGCTATCATTTTTTTAAAAAAGAAAAATCCTAGTCTCTGGCTATATTTGCATTTTTTTGCATTTTATTACAAACACTTCTGTACACCTGCAGTGGTCTTAACAGGACCTGCTTATGCATTCAAGGAATACTAATTTAGTAATTAAAGCTAATAAACAGAACTTTCTGAATTAAGCTGGGTAGATCTGTGTTATCATACAATTTAAGCAAACCTGTGCTTATTTCAGTGAATAAAATCAGAATGTTTTTGGTAACTTGGGGGAATTTAATACAGCCTTAGAAATAATGACATAATTCTTTTACGCTGTTAAAATTCCATGTGCAGAAAACAAAACTGAATTTCTTGACTGTAACTTCAAAAGCACTTAAGTTGAATAGAGTTGTCTAGATGAAGTAAGATTTCATGTGGATGCATTTACTTCCTCAGCAGAACCACAGCGTTTGTTTGTTTTTTAAATTAGAAGAGTTAATTTACCACATTTAATTTTACTTTTCATAACAGTAAATTTTTCAACAATTGCTTCCTTTTTTCAATTTTTAGTGGTTTTACTGTGCTCGAACTCCTAAAATGTGTCTGTGGTCTACAATATGAAACTGAAGGAAGTTTATGAGCCATACTACTGTCTAAGTACCTAAATAAAATCCATAGTGTTTCCTATAAAGTAATCTTTTCTATAGAAACACAGAAAAGTCTAAACTGAATGGATTTTATTACAATACAATATAGGATTTCATATCGACTTGAAGAACCATTATCACCTCCTTGACTAACCCTTAACTGCCAGCAGACGCTGCCCCAGGCCAGTACACACCTAATTGCTCGGTGAAAAGGCCATTTCCCTACCTCATTGAGCTGGATGATGTGATAAATTTGCCTCAGGTACTCGCTGCCACCTGGTTTGTGGCAGATATCCAGGACCATCATGTTTATTTTCTGCTCAGTGAATCCAAATGCAATACCTCCTTCCTCTAACGTTGCACCTTCTACTGTGTCTGTGGCACTAGAATACAGAAAAGATAGGAACAGTCCTAAGTTAAATTTCTAAAAATCAAAATATTAATACAAACTCAGCTAAAACTATATGCTAAGAAAAAATTAGAAATATTTGGCTTCCAGAAATGTTCCACATATATCTCATATACATACATAATACACGCCAAATCACATTATTATTCTAATTTTAATGACTTTAATTGGAAAAATGAACACATGAAACATTCTTTACTCTAAAGATATACAAGCAGCAAATATTTTTTAGTTTTCTTTTCCACTAGAGAAGTATCTTTGCTACTAGAAATGGCATTTGCATTCGATCTTTTGTGCACTTTTCTTTGCCTGTCGCTGCACATATTAAAGCCTAATTAACATGTCAGAAAGGTAGCCATTACTCTAAGTATAGGTTAGAAGTTTTAAAGTGAAGTCTTTTTCTTCCCACTGGTATGTTGTTAACCATTTAAAAGGTACCTATTTGCCACTTGTTGAACTTTTTGCCCTGTACTGTTCCTTATTTTTCTTGTATTTGTGTGAAACTGACACCAAATAAAATCTGAAGACGACATTCCTAAGTGCCTTTAAAATTGTGCATTCAAATTTCTGATCATTCCCAGACTGCTCTCTCTGCATACAAGCATAAAATACCAGCACAGTATTGTTACTGACCAAGTCTACGAAAGAAGAAGTATGAAAACTATTTTTTCCTCAAATACTAGAGCTGCAACACAGGTATTTGTTTGCACCTTGACACATATGTGTCATGAACTCGAAAGACCAACAAGAATATATTATTCTTTCTACAGTTGTTATTAGAATAATTGAAAATATATAAAAAAAAATCGGAATTAAAAAAAAAATCAATATTTTATTGTTTTAGAAGTAAAAAAAAACCAAGAAAAACCCCACACCCCGAAACACTGTGGTTGCAGTATATCGTTGGAAGTGTGCCATAATGACAAAGTCAGTTCTGCTGAAAGTTGCTGTTTGACCTGCAGGGTCTCTGAAATGCTGCACAGCTGCTGGACATTAAAGTTGGTATTGTTTCCACATGCAGTTTCAGAATGTCCTACAGAGCAAAGAGTTTCAAAATATAAACTATAATTTTGTTCTCTGCTGAATGGAAGTAAGTGATACTCTGTTATTATGGTGTATTTTACAGAAAAGCTTAAAAGAAATTGATCTTTAAAATTAAAGCACACTTAAGGCTGATATTTGATGCTATGTACAGATACAACTTGAATTTCTTGTCCAAATTCTTAGCTGAGGACCTCTGATAAAGGAGTGTATCAGTCCTAGCACCCAAATGGTATCCTTTACTGCCCATCACTGTGCAGGTGAAGCAGATGATTGGATTCAGCCAGCACTATGATTAATGACTTCCTCTCTGGATTTGGGACTGCCTATCAATCATGTCATTAGGAAGAATGTGCCCTGAAAGAGGCAGACCTCAGCCAAGGAATAACTGCATTCATCTTAATCTGTATATTCACCCAGACAGCAAGGTCAGGGTCATCATGATGAAAAACAATAATCTTCAATTCAACAAATTACTTTGCAAAGATAGACATTTCTTTTCTTCTCAGGACATGTTCTTCAGAATCTAATATGACTGTTTACAGCTCTGGTGCTACCATAAAATGAAGGCTATTTTAATAAATAGTAATGCTTTCAGGCAATACATAAAGTAGGACATGTGTGCAACTACCACTTTCTGAACCTTTCAATTAGGACTATTATTTTAAAAAATTTCTTAAAAATTAAGTTAAATTTTTACACCACAATGGAAGAACCCATACATAACTTAGACTTTTTATGTAAGTAGCAGTCCTGATAACAATAACGTAACACAAAATCAAGTAAGAATTTTGCTTATAAAAACTCGGTGCACTTTGTTTCCACACCTATGTAGGTGAATATCAAATAAATTTTTGAAATTTATAGTTTTTGTTTTCTTTCACACACTGTATCTATTAGAAGTCCATAAACATTTAAAACCACAAATGTATATATGCATGTGCATACATCTACACCAAAAAATCCTTTAATAAGAAAGGGTTATATAACACCAACTTAGATTTTCCAGTATACTCATTCTGTTCCAAAGAAATCACATGAACATCGTAAGTCTCCCTTGATTGTTTTTAGTTTAATGATTATGTGACCGTTACTTACTTTAATTGACTATTTGAATTTCAGCTTTAATATATTAGCCTTATAATAAGCATTCATAATAATATTTATCTCTACATTGCATATCTCATCTTTTTATGAACTGGATCCTTTTTTTCCCCCAGATGTTGACTAATAATATTTGAATAAAAAATGGAAAAATAATGTTTACATTAGAATTCTATTGCAGAAATGCAACTGAAGTCAGAGGACTCAATTTCAACTACTCACTTAAAGAAAAGGTAATGCATTCTTCATTATCTTAAGCTTAAAATTAGCAGCCCTAGTCACAAGCTAGTTCTCTCTTTGGTTGACACTGTACACATATAGGAAACATTTTCCCCCATTCCTTTTCCACAGACTGATACCTAATATATAATACAACATTTCTGCAGTCTGTAAGAAAATAGAGTAGTGTATTAACTTAAAATTCTCAGCTTCAGAAGAAGTGCTACATATGAAAATTTTAGTTTTTAAAGGTTATCCACAATATTGTCTTATCCTCCATTTGTATTTTTTAAGAACTACCTATTCTCTCAGTGACATTAAAAATTGTGTTATGGAACCTTTCTGTTAACTATTAATTTACATATTATCATTATGGGTTTTTTATTGTACACTTCTTTCAGTCACTGGCATCTGGTTTCAATCTTAATCGCTGGATTAGAGCATGTAAATTAGAATTAAATAGAAAAGTAAATATTACAAAGGTCAATGTCAATGAGCATTTGTGTGACACTGTTACTGGTTAGTGCTACTCACAATAACTGACCACTCATAGAAATAGGATACTGCCCTTTAAAGCACTGAATGAAAGCCTGCAATCACTATATCTTTTGTTTATAAGCACGAATCCAAACGTTACTGTCAGGATAGCAATGACCACAACCTTCAAGAATATTCATTGAGAAAAGCAGCAATCTTACTTTCAGTAGCTACAACTTAATTCAGTAAGTCATGTAACTCAAATAAATCTCATATTGGAAAATTGATGAACGGTATTTTTACAGAATGATACATGACTACAATATTAAAGCAGACTAGACTAGGAACACATTGACATGTACACAAGTTCTTGAAAAATCCCTGTAAGGATTAAAAACACTCAGACCTTAATGTTAAACCAGAAGGAAAGACTGGTATTTTCTCAGAAAGCCACAGCAGGGTATTCTCTGTTTTGATATAATCTACTTGCCCTGAGGGCTTGATAAGATTTTAGAATGAAGTATGCTTACTTTTTTTTTGCACAAATGAATACTGACAGCTTTTCATAGTCTCTCTTAATTTATTCACCATAGCAAAATTGAATTACAAATATATTTAGCACTTGTTCACATTTTGAAAGATACAAGAATTGTATCTTTCTATATAAGAATTGTCCAGATTTTTGGATCATCACGAAAATATGAAATTTTGTAGTACTAAAAGACACTGTTTTGATGAAACAACCATGGTTTACTGTTTCAACAATACAATTAAGTTACAAACACATGGTATAAAGCCATCAATATTAAGAACTAATCTGCTTCATATAAGATCACTGCTCATCTCTTATTTTTTTTAATTAAACAATAGCCATAAATGTGCCAATAATCCAGTAAAATAAAGAGCAACCAGCATTTGAAAAGTACTATGTTCTTACCAGTCTGTGCTCAATTTTCTTGCCTTCAGCAACTGGCTTTCAATCCAGTTTGGTCTCTGCTGTTCAATGTTTTGTATAACCTTCTGGGTCACTTGCTTAGGACCACTTTTCTGTTTTCCCATAATACTTTCTAAGCACACACGAACTAAACTGAGTTTTTCTTTGCTCCATCTGTCAAGTGTTGCACCTGTTAAAAGTTCTGCAGTATTTCCATCCTCAAATATCCGACATATAATTAGAATCAAGTTCCAGACAAGCAGACCAGCTTTCTTCAATTCAGCAAAGTTTCTTGACATTTTTCTCTCAGCCAGAAAAAAGAAGTACTTAATTGGGGGAGGCAAACATGCAATCACTGTAGGTAACTTGCTGATTACAATAGATACTGCCTGAGCTGCAAGCCTTGTGAAGCCTTAAAAATAGAAAAGATATGATTAACATTAACATTATAGTTCTATCACAGCATGCTTCTGAATGTTGTATGATAATTTCTAACTTCCTTTTGTACTGAAAATGGGTAAAAAGCTTATGAACTCAACAGTGTAGCTTGACTTCTATTATAGTTTCTGCAGGTAAATCCCCCAAAACCTAAACAATTACACAAATTAAAAGCAGAGAACCTAGAAAATGTAGAATTCAGACTGTGACCCTCTTAACAATTAGTCTTGCTGTACATAGCCATTGCAGGATAAATGATAAAGACAACACCCAGGTATTCTGAATGGTAAAAAGTTGTCTTCAGAATCATAATACTTTTGCAACTTCATGACTGGAACGTTGCATTTAGTGTATCAGGATATTACTTACATTTATAATCTTTTGTTTTCTATCAATACTTCCTATGTTCAGACCTAAATAATTTCGGTTTATCAGCTTTCATATAAGCATCTACGCTAGATAGCACTACATTTTAAAGATTCCAGATATTAAAAGTAGCTACAGAAGTAACTACAGAAAATATGCTGCTCAAAACATATCTAAAATGAAAAAATATAGTAAAAGGTGATCCACAACACGGAGTTAAGCCAGGATTTTAAAAAACACCAAAACAAAACCCAAACAATCCAAGAAAACCCCAACTCATTGCACCCGCATTCTAAATACTTTTTTAATTAAAAAAAAGCCATAAGATCTGTAGCCCTGGTTATGGATTACATGCTAGGGTAAGGAGTTTTCATTGGAAGAACAAGAATCATAATGTNTGTTCTACACATCACACAGGAAAATTAATTTGCTTTTAAGCCTAAGCCTTATGTCTCAGTTTGTATATCCATTCATGCTTAGCAATAACCTAAAATAGTCATACAAGTTCTAAACTAAGGTGAGAGTGCAGTGAAATGAACATGTATGGAAAGAAAGAATGCATTGATGCCCTGGCTTGGCCACAATTTACATATTCAAAAATTCATGCCAAGCTATACTACAGTGATCCTACATTATTGAAAATAATCAGGTAATATTTTGGTGGCAATAATTTATGACTAAATGTTTCCAAAAGTTAACCTTCTGAAATGACAGATGCTTTAGGCACTCTAGACTATAAAAATATATACCGGAAATCAACTTTATATCTAATCACCTTCCAAATATCTCCGCTTGTAAATATTATTTCTTTCTTCACTAACTGTTTCAACAACCAGGCAGTAGCATATTTTATAACAGTTTCAGTGGTTTTTTTTATTCAAACATAAATTGCTATGTTGTAAAGTTGGGATGAATAACAATCGTGACTGAGGAGATGATAATGAAAAGGAAAACTGGTTATAGCCATTGAGACCAAAGCATAGACACTATTTTTACTTTGCCTTGAATCCCACCCTATTACTGCCAGATGCTAAAAACATCTTCAGTATTATTATTATCAGTACTACAATACTGATTATTTTCAAAACCTTGTTTGTGTATGCATGGTGTAAGCCTCAAGAAGGAATAACTGAATTTTAACAAGAAGTACTAAAAAAAACCCCAACCACCACAGGATGTTTGGAAATTGTTTTGTTTACTGACAAACTACAACACTCACAAAATCTAACTGTCCAGTTTAGGCATTAAAGGTGTAACAAGTTCTTATGACAAACTTATAAAACAGTATAAATGCCACCTACATTTCCCAGACTCTTTTCTCTTCATTTCCCGAGGAGTGTAATTCCATTCCTTTGGAACTGTTTTCAGTAAACTTTCAGGTACTATTTGCTTGTGCTGGTAAGTTCCATAGTTTTCTGTTGCCTCCCATGAATGCATCAAAGAAATAATCTGTTTCACTACACCCTTGACTGAATTAATCAAAGTCAACTTCAAGCATCTGATAACTTCTGGCTCTGACTCACCACAACTGGAAACTTTAGAAGGAATAATTATTAAATATTCAGTAAGTGTAGTCATTTGTGTAAATCTGTTTCAGAAAAAAGTGTTTCAGAATTCTTATGGAAAGAAAAGTAACAACATTATGATTCATAATAAATTAGACCTTTTGGTGTGTTACACATTAAAGAAAGAGTATAAAGCAAAATAATGTAGCCATCTTGTACCATCTTAACACAGTACTAACAAAAAATATTTCAATTTATTTTCTTCATCCTCATTTCTCCATCGATAGATTTATAAAAATTCAACTTAAACTGATTAATGTCTTCCTTTTTAATACGGAAAACATTTAATTACTTGTTAGGCATCAATGAGACAAACAGATACACCTTTTTTTTCTATTTCCTTGTTTTGAAGGATTAATGAAATTGCATTTATTAGATACCCAAACTGTTGCACTAGAGAACTGCAAAGAAAGAAAAGGTATCTTGGAAACAAAAATACATACAAATAATAGTCATCAACAGAAACACAGCATGTCATCAGTGATTGCATGTTGAAAACAGACCATCGTAAGTACAGCTATTGACATTACAAGTATCAATCTTCTCCACATTCTTAATACCACAGCAAACTGTAGTTTCTCCATTGCTATGGAGCTGCAGTTGTCAGGAAGAGTGTTGCAGAGCATATCAGAGATGTGTTTTGACATGTTAGATCCTTCAATCATACTTTTGTTTCTCTGTGGTTTTTGCTGATCTAATCATGGCCTTTCTGGAAGCTCTCATGCAACATTTCTGTTTTTCTTCAGCTTACACCTTAAACTTCTATTTTTTGCAGTCCTGTTTTGCTCTGAGGAATACCTGAGCACTTTTATCACCATTGTTTTCTATTTTGTGATACTCATAATCCTATTTCTCCTTTTACATTTTCCCATTTTCTTCCTTTCTTTTCCTGTGAACCTTCCTATTTTTAATGCATAATTTGCAATATCACCCTTCTAAATCTCACCCCTCTTTTCTGGTTGAATACTACTTTTCCTTGGGGACAGTTTTAGTTGCTTTAATTGTTAGGGCAGCTCTCTCTCTTCACTGAAAATCAAGAGGCTCTCTGCCTGTTGACAGCAGAGTCTATATCCCCATCAGGGTATTTCTCCCTCAATAGGAGAAGGAGTGCTTCCTTCTCTTTTTCCGCTCTCCGTCAATGCTGTCTTATTTTTAAATCATGGCAAAGGTCTGAAATCCTTAATGCATAGAGACAAAGAATCTTTACTGGTAGAGACCTACAGAAATGTTCTGCAGACAGCCTGCTGGTAAGACAGACACTTAAGGTAATCAGACTCCTCAGTGACTACACTGCTCCTAAACCTCTGTGTTCTTCAAAATTTTCATCACTCCTACCATGGCCCGATTGCACAGAACACTTCAATTATACTATAATTTTGAAATAAACTACCATCATTTTACCTGATTTATCAAGGTAAAAAAAAATATTCACTACATGTCTGAAAACCAACAGGGTTTAATGTCAGATTTTAAATGCTTATTAATAAATTAAATACCTGTCATACTGTATAAGCAATTCCACAACTGCTCTTTTTCCATGTAGGTCTCAAAAGCAATGCCAAGAGATTTGGGCGATAAAGTGCAGTAAGACAATACTGTGAAGATTGTTTCAATCAGAGTAGGCTCTTTGTTATTTATCTGTTCTAAGAGAGAACTTTGTTCATCACGATTCAGTGCTTCATGTCCTTCAAAATAAACAAAAACATGGTTCAAATAATTTCCAAGTAATTCAAGTTCTCAGTAATAGATAGCATTAATTAAAACAAACTGCAAACTAAATCTGAATAATGTTTTAAACAACAATAACATTACAGATACTAAAATCTGGTCTTCCTCTGCATAATGACAGTTGACTGTCTTCCTGAATTATGTGTAGCCATTAAAAAAAGACTCAGGCATGTTTTCAAATTATGGAATATGCCTATTTAATTCAAAATTAACTCAGTATATAATTAGAAATTATTTACTAAATATTAATCAGAATTAAACTGTACTACTTCTGTAGAATCACAGTCCAAAAGCTATTACTGCTTAACTCCTCTTACTGCTATTATGGTCATAGGAAACAATAGAACTCTAGTTATATAACATTTAAAAAAGCAGCAGCTGCATAGTTCCCCAAATGTGTTGGCTTTGTTTCTCAGAATAAAACAGTTCTGCAAAACAAAATCGCAGCCCTGCTAAGGTAGACATTTTAAAGACAACTAGTGATTTTCATAAAGTTGACTGTAATGGCTTATAAAACATGTATTTCCAGATGTTTCTGAGAATCACTACAAAGTAATCTCCCATCTGAAAGATAATGATGTGTTTAAAGCTCTTGAAGTCAATGTGACTCAATGGCTTTGACTTGTGCTAATGTCAAAGACCTCAGCTTCCCACATATTTGTAGAATATCATTGTGATGTTAACAATCGACAAATGTTAACAAATGACAGAGCCAGAATCCATTAAGTACTTTTAATTTAAATTTCTAGTTTGCAAAACTGGAGGTTTCTGTAAAAATTATTTAAATAAAATGCTTCACAATGTCTTTGCTTTCTGCCAGTTCGGCTGTCCTTACTTGTAGCAACCTGTGCAGGAGAAAGATAGGAGAGACTAAATTTCTAGACTGTGTTTTTTCTAGCAATTCAAACAGCCTTCAAAATCTATCACAGTGGGGCACTGTTGCTTTCCATCTATCTTTGAATGAATGGCTTGAGAATGTTGTAAAATTTAAAAATCTCATTTTACTCTCCTCTGAATTCCAACAACCTAATTCACACATTGTTGTAAAGTAGTCAATTTGGATAGTGTGCAACCTTAATGGAAACAGCCCAGAGTATGTAAAAATCTAAGAAACATGATCAGTGACTTCATAACCAACAAGGTGTGGGGGTTTTTTCCCAAGGCAGCAGATAGGTCAGCAATAAGATTTTTTTAATCAGGATTTTTTTTTCCTATGAGTTGAGTGAGCTGGCATATATTGCTTCCAATGCCTGATGCTTCTGAATGAAGAATTAAATGGATTCCTCACAATTCACTCACAACCAGGTGTTGTAGTTTTAGTTAAATGGGAAGAATTTTCAGCGATGAATACTTCATATCACCAGGTAATTTGGAGCATGGGGGACAGCTCCTCATCCGAGCTGTCCCTAGTGTCTTGGAACCCACCGGAAAATTGGGTCCCTGCAGTGGAGCATCCTGGGAACTTAGAAGACAGGAGATAAAAGGGGGGCAGGGGCCAAAATTGCCTTCTCTTTGCAGAGAAGACTCTCTCTCAGAGTCTTTGCAGGGGGCCATCGTGCCTCAGCTGTGGCTGCCTCAGCTCAGAGCTGGTTTTGCATCAGACCGGGGACACCCTGGCCCCAGCCGAGCCGTCCCAGCCCCATACGGAGTCGCTGCCGCCTCAGCAGCTATCTCGCAGCAGGCAGAGAGCTGCCATCACTGCCAGCGCAGGGATTCCCCTCCTGGGAGTCGCCACTGTCTCAGCTGCAGCCGTTTCGCTCTCTTGCCTGCTGAGAGCCCCCTGGGCCGCAGCACCACGCCGGATCAGCCCTGGCCCCACCACTGACACCCAATGCTATGCCACAACCCACACCGCCGCCTCAGCAGCATAGGGCCTTCTTTGGGCAAAATAGCCTTCCAGGTTTTGTTTTAACCTAGGGGGAAGGCAGATAGCTAGATAATATTTTCTAATCTTGTGGGTTTTTGTTTCTTTCCCTTTTTGGTAAAATTGTTATTTTCCCTTCTTCGTTCAGACTCCTCATAAGTTTTACTTTCTCTATACTGGGAGGAGGGAAATAAAAAAAAAAAAAAGGAGGGCTCATCTCATTAGAGGTCTAACCTCCTGAATAGATTGTCATTAAACCAAGACACCAGGGATATGTCTTCTAATATGAATATGACAAAGAAATAACCAACAAAGCAGAAAAAGTTGTTCAAAAAAGAAAACCCAAAGGTATTCAAACTGTGAGATGAAATTTGAATTGAACTTCAATTATACTACCATAAGTATTTATTTTTTAAATTAATTTAACTGAATTCTAGGGAGGAGGGCTAGCTGAGATTTTAAATATTATGTAAACTGTCTTCGCAGAACATGGGAAATTGATGTGTTTAAAGGAGTTTATGACTTGAAATTAAGCCTAAATTTGTTCTATGACCATGCCATAAGGAAAGTTTGAGTCACAGCTTATTACTAACTTTACTAATCAACTCAGTGCTACCAATAGATTTAGATAAAGGAAAAGGAGTATAAAAGAATTCTGTAGAGGGTGTTATACATACATCTTGAATAACTAGTGTGTAATAAAAGCCTTATGCTTTTAAGCAAAGATCTTCATTAATCCATTGGTAAACTATTCTGTGGCTAAACACAATGCGAGCATTCATCAGCTTTTTCCTGTTTTACACTGAAGTAAAGGCTGCCCTTGTTGTAAGAATAGCTGACTTTTGAAAGCTAAGGTTAAAATGAGTTTTCTGACTGATAAGCAGGCATGGACCATAGAATCACAGAATCATAGAATCCCTTGGGTTAGAAAAGATCTTAAAGGATAATGTCAGTTGACAACTTCAGCTAGCTGATCAGTATAGCTGGCTAAATATTATGAATAAGGAGTCTAGAGAAAGATATATAGAAAGATATATTCTCTTGCCTTAGATTTTTTTCTTTTACGTTTATTAGCTCACCTGTCATAACATTAAATATTCCTCTTCGTTTGAACTCCAAAGCAGCCTCCTTGTTAATTATCACATAAGAACAGAATTTATATGATAGGCATCATACTTACTGCCCACTAATGTTTTTTCTTTATACATTTATCTTTTTTCACTGACTGCATTTGTATAGCAAAAGCTAGTCTGTGAAGGGAATCTAAATCTGCTAAATCTGTTCTTTGTTATTTCCATATAGCATAATGTTCCACAGGCACAGACAGTATCAAAATATATTCAAATACTTTGTAAGAAATATATGTATCTACTGAATAATAGCTATACCATTCACAGTGAATCATTCTTCCTATGACAAAATAATGCACTAAACCTCTTGGGATACTACCATGTATTTTAAAAACCTATTTTCAGAAAGGCAGAGTTACAAGTGCTATTTCTCCATATTTCTTTCTTACTGATAGAAATACCTCCCAGTAACTTGCTAACGTTATCACTCATCCAGCACTTATCTGCTACTACTTTGTCAAGAGAAGGTATGTGATTTGCAGCAGGGCTCTACTATAGTCCAAACAGTAATTCCTATTCAAATTTTCAGAAACTCCATAAAATCTGTTTACTGTTTTCTTTAGCTTATCACTGGAAAGTCATCAAACAGAGCAGGATATCTGATTAAGGTCCCTTTCTTACCTATCTTCCAGCTAGAAGTACATCAGTAAACCCTTCATTGGTTATGGAGGTACAGAATCCAGTAAGCTTACTGGTCAGATGGACATTTTGAGGAGATGCCATGTTTAAAGTAACCTTTTAATCATTCGTTAGGCTACCATGACACAGATTCCTATCATGAAGAGGCTAAGAAGACTTTCAGGTGCACTCACAAGTTTCTCACTGAGTGATCCACAAATAGATGGAGGAATGATCTATCTCTCCACAAGCATATAAATTCCTGTAAGAGATTTACTCCTGCTCTCCTAATGAGGACAGGGTTGCAGATTAACACTGAAGTTTTGTGAAAAAAACTGCAAGATTGTATTTTGGGGAAATATAATAGTGTGTGGTTGAACCACAGGACTAGCACAGTTGCTAGTTTTTTCACTTGTCTGATAAACAGATTATTAAATCCAATAAGTCATTAGAAGAAAGTACAAAAATAATGACCTCCACATACTTGAAAAAAAAGTGTCAAATTGTTACCTATTTAGCCAAAGCCAGAATTTTAATGGAGTTGGTGATTTATGCAAGGCATGTGCATTTTCTTTTGTAATAACTCAGTACTGTCACTAACAGTTCAGTCTAATTTCTAAGTGAGGCCACTTGGTAAAGTTACCACCATTCACTGCTCTTTTAGGGTAACTTACAAAAAATCAATGCTATTTACCTGTAAGTGTAATTAAATTTGATTAAAATTTAGTTAGTACTTACAATTTACCTTAAGATGGCACATCGTGGCAGTTAGAGAACTGTTTCACAGAGGGCAAAGAATTAGAGGGGGGAAAAATCTCTTTCCAGAAATTGGTTAATAAAAGCACAGTCTCAGAAAACTCTTTATATCTATTAGTGTCTAGTGAATTGGCTGATAGTGCACCACACAACTTTATTTTCTCAGTGGAAATCCTCTCTTCCGCAACCTGCTTATGTGTGCAAGGTAAATGATCTCTTTTTGAAGTAATTCACATTTCTTTGGGTTCAACTTCAGACTTGCAACTTTAAACTTACCACAGAATACTTGCAAACATTACTATCAGTTCTCATTTCAAAGTTTTAGTGGGGACTAGAATGTCATTAATATACAGACTACACAATACTCTCTTCTATTAGTCTCACAAGTATGTATTGTGCAAGCCAAAAAACATTAGATGCAACTGCCAGTGGTCTGGTCCTGTTGTGAATGCAGTTTTCTTCCAGTTTATCTGCACATGGCAGTATTCACTTTAAAGCTGTGTGTAGAAAGTGAAATTAAATCTTTGTAACAACTGGAGTCTCATGTATTCAGGGTAATGAATAAGATTATTTCTAAAACTAAAAAGGAATACATTGCATTTAGTATTGTTCATCAGATCCTTGAGACTACCATCTCTTCTTAAACAAAAGTATGTTTGAGGCCCAAGGACTGACTGAAGGCCTTGCTGATTTCTCAGTGACTTCTTTATCTTCTGAGGTGTCTGTTGACTGATGAGGTCCCCTCTGGTAATAATCCTGTGTTGGGCCAATGCAATTCAACAAAGCTACTGCTTTTTGTTTCATCATGCCAAGAATACCTCCTGGTTCCTGGAAATAACAACTCTATTTCTCTCCACAAAGCCACAGCAAAGACCTTAAACCCTTCACTCACTCAACATGTCTTAGAAAGAAATTTTCTGAATGTTTGACCTATAGAAAACAACTCTAGGATTATATGACTGTAATTAACTGTACTTCAACCCATCTGGGTTATTTAGACTTGTAGCCTAAGTTATAGAGGTCAAATATGCAAATCTAATTTTTCAACTATTTTTTTCAAAGTTGCCTTTACCCAGTGGACATACTCAGTGGAGACAAGTAAGCTGTTTGTTTTGGCATAACCTGATTTATTGCCTTTAGTATTTTTGATGCAATAACTTCTTATTTTCATATTTTACTTTTTATATACATTTCAGCTTTCGCTACCTGCTGGTCTCTGGTGGTCTAGTGGTTAGGGTGCAGGACTCTCACCGCTGCGACCCGGGTTCAATTCCCGGCCCCCGGGCAG
>NW_016690198.1:441685-481548 GCF_001604755.1 Lepidothrix coronata
CCCTGTATCAGACACAGCTCACCATCGGAGCCAAATTCACACAACCGGCAGGAACAAAATAACTACCCAGGTTTTGGGGATTTTTTAGCGGCACGGAATCAGCAGGGGAAAAAGCTCTTTGCCATACTCCTTGTAGTCCCTTTGCTTGCCTCGGGGAGAGCCACGCAGCCAGGCGGTCTCCAGTCTTTCCAGGGAAGGGGGTGGAGAGACAGACCATTTTCTCCCTGTACCCCTGTGGTTACTGTGTTTTGTTCTCCATTTTTAGTAAAAACTCTTATTTGTTTCTACACTTTACTCGAACATCTCATAATTTTAAATTCTCGTAATTTGGAGGGAGGGGTTTCTATTCCGTTGGAGGTCCCGCCTCCTAGCACACGTTGTCCATAAACCAAGACAAATGCATTCTCCCAAAATACTCTTTCTACTGAAAAAACGTTGTCAATCCCAACAATACTCCCTACTATGATGGGGAACATACATTATTTTTGAACCTCACCGTAGTACAACCATGAGAACAATGGGACTGCAATTAAATTAAATATGTTTGGAAGATTTCTGCTTTAACTATCCCAAAGTATTAGTACAATACAGAAAAAAATTATCAATACCTTAAGCCATCCACATATACGCAGCTCTTTATAGAGAATTTTTGCCTTCTGGACTGTTTTCTGAGTGTTAAAAATGTGAGAAGGCTTTTCCTATTAAAAAAATCCTTATGTAGTTAAATACCAGGGAGTTTTGTTATCACTAGGGCAAATCACTCAAAAACTATGGTGTACTTAGCTGTATAGGAGAAGGAATAAAGAATACAAACATTTTGTTATTAGACAATTAACCCTGTTGAAATTAATTTAGATGTGGATCATCACAGATATCAACTTTATCTTAACTGAAAGTTTATTCATACCAATATTGTAGTTACATTAATAAAGCCTGTGTAAATAGCACATTTTGTAATTCAAAGGAACAGATTTCCCTAAAGCTTAAGAGGTTGCTCAGTCAATAGATTAATACATTATGTCACTTATTACCTCTAATAATTTAAACAGATAGTAAAATTCAATACTGGTTAACATTAGGGTAAGAATATGACCCTGATTAAACATTTGCCAGTCTTTGTAAAAGTAGACATGTGTTTGAGTAGGCAAATGTATGCACTGCAGCTCTCAATAAGATGCATGACAGCAGTGAAAGCTATATTGTACCTCTGACAAATATTAGATGAGTTTAAAATAACAGAACTAAATTATGTTATGTCTAATATTATGTGGACATAATGGGTTTTTTTATAAGTAGGAAGAATTCTTTTGCCAAGAAATATAGAAACCAAGACCCTCATTCACTATTCCTGCAAGATTACATCAAACAGGTGATTATACCATTAGCTTTTCAACAATATCTGAAAGATATTAAAAGAAAGATGTGATGAAGTTTGTTGTTTCAAACACAACACCAATACAGAAAAAACATGTAGAACCATTCTTTTATTTGTTCTACTTTCAAAATGGCATTAACAGATTATCAAGAGGAAGCATATAAGTGCAATTCTAAAATGCCTACAGTGACAAACATATAGTAAGTTTAACAATATCTAAGAAGCTTTTCACTATTGAAATATAATTTTGAAAGTATAATCCACACTTTTAAAAATCTCTGTAAAGTAGTTGAGGTATCACATAGCTCTGTTAAGCTCAAATTCATTTTGATTCCTTTGCATTTATGATAGCAGCCTATTTTATCAAACTGTAGTCTGCTTTGAAACTATTAATACACAGATTGAGCACAAAACATTCTCATTAAAAAAGCAGTGCCTTTTCCATCTTTTAACCCATTTAAGAAGTGTACTACTCATAATGGAAAGGCTACCTAAACCCTTCCAGCATGGTTGACAGCCTTCCTTCAGCACTTAAGTAGTTAAAAATGAATATGTGTTTTTCACTGATATTCTTATATGGATTGACAGTATAAATACCTACCTGAGCTTCTCAGCAAAATTTTCACTAAGAGACAATCATTATGTAGCAATGTGTCCAAAAGCAAGTTCAAATTACAATACGGCTGGGATAAGAGCAGTTTCAGCTGACCCTGGGCTGCCATTTCTCTGGCTGATGGAATCCTTTCAAAATGCAAGATAAAAAATAATGTAGTTAATTTTTCTATGAAATTAATAACCTTAAATTGCAGAGGTAATGCTAACTCCCTTAAATGTCAATTCCTCCCAGATTACTCTGAAAATGCTTTCATGCTTGCTTACTTTAAGGCAGCTCAGGGAAGGAATTACATTTAATCTCAACTAGCTAAAAGCAAATTAACATTTGGTAGTCTGCCAAAGTTATAACTGATACAAAGCCACTTATCTCTCTCATGGAACCATGTTTGTCTTGTTCTACTAAGTAAAAAGGAGATTTTTTTTTTCTGTGCTTGAATATATTTAAGGCTATTACTTTTTAGTTCAGTATTACATCAATTGTTTAATAAGGAACTGTCTTAATGAAGTATATGAAGCTCTTAAGTAAAAAACAGAGGAAATGCTCAAAAGGGTTGCAAAATTCCAGATTCAGTTGACCAATTCTTATATGTCCTGAAAAATCTACATGAAATAATTAGACTGGTTAAGTTAGTGCTTTGCCAGCAGGGAGAAACGAGAAAGTGTAGTACAAACTTATTAGCTTTTGGAGAGATCACAGATTATTTCCTGTTTGTGGTTTCCATGTTTGAGGTTTCCAAATAAAAATATTGCATGGCTTCCTCTGAACTCAGCCAGCAACACAACACCAATCACTGAATTCACATTACAGTTAAAAAAAAAAAATCTATCCTGCAAGATATTTATTACCTACTGTATTTAGTATTTTCTTCTTCTTGAAATATTTTTTAAAAGAAGTTTTCAAAATTGGATTGTAGATTTTTTCTTGCAAGTTAATTTTTTTATTAATCTGAAGGTATTTAAATTAAATTTCAACTGATATTTAGCCACTGTATTTATTTACTTTTGTTACAAGTTTATACAATAGTTGCTAACATTGAAACTTTATGCACCTCCTATGTAAACTTCTATGCACATAAATTTTACATGCAGCAGTGTAAAAACTACATATGGACTAGTGTATTAACTGTGCAGGCATAAATATTATCTGCCAGTACGCACATAACACCTTCAGCATCAGCTGAAACCTTCATCAGGAGGTTTTCAGTATGACACTTTCCTGTCAGACTAGAAAAGGATTTATATGCTTCTGCTCAAAACACTTTATGTGCCATTTACACATTGGGACAGAATTAAAATGCGTTCATGTGGTTGTTCTAATAGAGGGGAATGTCTCCATTACGTTGCACACTTCTACAGCCATCTAACTCAGCCAAGTGTGTCACCACCCAACTCTGCTTGAATGCACACATGAAAAAAAACAGAGATGACTGCACAAATACTGTGCTGTTCAGTCAAGGTTACTGTATATATAATATACTCAATACAAACCTACAACACCTGGAAATGAAAATGTCAGCTGATACACTCCTCTAATTTAGTTCCCCCTCACATGTCTCTATGTTTCTGTTACCAAAAAAGCAGAAATACACACATCTTGCAGGCAATCTTGCAGTAACCTAAGGAAACCAAGCTTCCATAACACCATTTCCCACCAAGACCCTTACATCACACTGTTATGTCAAAACTTCACTGTAACAGTAATTTTAGTAAAGCAAGATTTTATACATGCCAGCCTTTGCAATTTTAACAGTACAGCAAATACCTCTGAGTTGATAAGCAACGTATAGGCCAGGAAAACTTATGTACAGCTTTTTTGATTTTCAATTGGTATTTTATATATAATTACTGACAATGTAGCACTGGCTCTACTATTTACATAGTAGCACATACTGCATTCTAGTAATATTTACCAAAAATATATACACATATACATTTAAATATTGATAGAACTTGCAGTCAATATAACTTTTCCATATTTAAACATATATTGCATTCAAACTGTCAACCTTAGGGCTTTGCATTCTTAATAAAACTATCTTAATTTCTGTATGTTCAACATTAGTTATATATCTATATAATCTAATGCACGTTAAGAACTAATTAGCAGTTAGTAATCAAAGTTAAAATTACAACAATTACTGTATTCTCACTAGAGTTAGTGCTGTGGCTGACAGCAAACTCAACACTTGACTAATTCAGTTAAAATATACGGGCCAGTGTAATATTTTTTTCTCCCTTGAATGTCATGTTAGTATATCTAATAGAATCACTCATTGCCTTCAAACTACAAAATAAGGGACAAATTTGGTCAATTACATTTATGAAGGATATTATTTCAAATTGCAATAGAAATAAATTACATTTTTAGAGTATTTGAAATGAATAAAAACTTGTCTGTCATTGACCAGATGGGAAATTATCATGTTGTAATATACACCAGTTCTTGGCTCTTTAAGCATCTTGCAAATTGAAGTGTACAATGGTGTGATTCACTTGGAGGAAAAATAAAATATAGCAGACATTCCCTACAGCCATGAAGCTAGCACCAACAAATGCACTGAGAAGTTCTGTAACGTGCATATGGAGAGGCATATGTTCTCCTATCTTCGTAGCTCAGTTCTAGTGAAAATAAGACTAGCCTCATAAAAAGTGACAAAAGGTGAAGTACATATAAATATCACACATATAAATGTTCAGTTTTGTACACTAATAGAAAAAAAAACAACTTTGATTTGCAAATGGTATGATTATAAGCCCCAAAAAAGAAAAAAAGGATGAATCACAATTGCCACTAAAAGAATCACAATTACTTCTAAAGGAACTGTAATATAAATGATCAGTAATTATTTAGTTTGATAACCAGCTACATTATTCTGGTTATTATCCAACACAGAAAGAAAGAAAACCTCAAGTGGTAAGTGCAGGATTTTATAAGGCAAATAAACATGCTAATTCATGGTAACAACCTTGACAAAATGTTGGAGTCAAATTGATAAAACAGACTGTAGTCATTTTCAGTTATCAAAAGTAATGTAGTAAATCAGGTTATATAGTAAACAAAATAATTTCAGGAACTAGTGAAACTTTCTTTTGAAATATTAAGCCTAGGAAGAGTAAATACTTAATAGTTGGATGTATGACAGATTAGAGTATTTAGTTAAAGATTAGGTGGCTACAGTTGAGAGGTGTACAATGGCCTGGGCTCTCAGTTTTGTTACGGACAGTGAATATGTATTTTTATTAGATGTAAGATGTAAAACCACAAAACAATCCATGAATAGTTAGCATGCTCTAAAATACAGTTTACTGCAGTACTTAAACATGTCTTGTTAATGCTCAAAATTGCAATTATTTCAAGAAAAAAAAGTTTCCTTGACATAGAGTGTAAAACCAATGAAAAAACTAGACCATCTTAGAATGTGTCGCACAAATTACTTCATTATATATAGAGCCCTTCCCTGTTCCTTTTTTCTGAGCAGCTGAAAAGTGTGTTGTTAAAAGAAAACATTAAATATTTTACCAATGTAGTTCACTCATTATGACCAGGACAGTACAGAAGACTCTCTATATATGGACTGTCCTCACATAGGTACACCAGCTGTATCTTCTCAGATATGTGCTTTCTTTTGAGCTCCTCATTTTTCCACTTGGTGATCAAGAGGATGTATATTTTATCTCCTGTCATCTGGAGGAAAAACTGCATACTGCATAGCTCTGGAATAGTTTGCTATTTATTCAAGACAAATTTATCCTAATTCCACCTCGGAAAAGATAATTATATCAGACTGAAATGGTAGCAGCATTTCCTTTACATACTTTTACACAGCATAGGGTACTCTCTTTTCAAGTCATCTTCCAAAACTCATAATTCACAGTGTAATTTAAATTTTGAGTACTGGTCTTGGATGATGGTATCAAAAAGCTTATTGTCTTTTCTACAATGAACACGTAATGAAGAATAAATTTTCCCAGAAATGGAGTAGATCCCTTTCTAATGGGTCATGCAGTCATTCTCTTTCCTATATTCACCTTCTCCTCTCCTTTCTCTCCAACCATGCATAACTTAAAAAGCCACCAACAAATTTCCTTGAAGCTTGATAGAGGTAAACACATGTGATGCTTCAAGCTTTTAAAGAACTTAAATTACTGTTTCTAGCAGGTAAAAGGACACATTCTGAATTCACCAGTTACTCAACTGTTTGGCTCTTATTTAGCCAACCGCATGACTTCGATGCAGTCAAAACATACATTGCCTCTGGTTCAGCAGATATCAGAGGCCCCTGGGAAGGAGATAACAGTACTGATGACATGTAGTTAGGAGTGAAGGCTACGGAGAGAAATCACTAAGTTTTGTGCAGCATGGGGCAAAATTACAGGGAAAATATTTTTATGTACATAGTACAAGATACTGTGTGTACAAGGTAAGAGATAATAAATCCACAGCACACTGGTCACAAATAAGTCATCATTAGGTCACCAATCATATGATAATGTATTTCTACAAAATGTAAAAATACTTTCTCAGAAAACACATAGGAAGAACTCCCAGAAGCAGCCCTTCATGAAAATGGAGAGTGAAAATCTCTCAAGAAATAACTTTGAAGAGGAGGAAGAGGAGGTGAAGGGGTTAGGAGAGGATCTACACCGGTGTGGGAGTGCTTCAGCTTCAAAACTAGAAATGGAATGACAGCACAGCTGGTAGGATATATCTTATATGTAATTTGTCATTACATTTCTGTGACACAGAAAAAGAAATTAAGCTTTTGCCTTTAATCATTCAGTAATCTCCAAAAAAATTAACTATGATCAAGCAGCATTATTTTTCAAGGAGTCATGTATATATCAAATCATTTTTTTAACCACCAGTCATACACAGAAAGGCGTACATTCTTTATCTCCCCTTTAATTATAAGTCCTTCAAAACAGCAACTGTGGTGAACTACATTATTGTCAAAAGCTATATACCCTTTAATTAAAGCCAGAAAAGCTTAGAGACAATTCAAATATCGAACATAATGACTAGACTAGCAAAACACAGTGCACTGCTTTCAGTGTGACCTTTCTTATAGGCTCTCAAAGATTAGAGAAATCTGTAATGAATTAAAAAATGCTTCTATGCCTTTTTAACATCAGAATATTACTTAAACATTTATTCAGATACACTCTTTTCAAAATGTTGTCATAGTATTTGACTAATACTGACAATCCATTGATGCCTTTACAACCATCAACTTATGATACTCACTTCAGTAAGAAAAAACAGGATGATGGTATGCAAAATAACCAATGTGATGGATGATAAAAGACTTCTGAAAACTCTTGAGGAAGATGTTCACCACAACTATTCAGTAATGTCCTGAAAGAAACCAGATATTTCTGAATTACACAAGAGACTGAAAATCCCTTTGGACCACTAGTACCAAATGATAAATAGTTCTAATATACATAATAAAAATAGTACTAATGTACATATCCATATCCATAATTGCAAATCTATTTATATTAATAGATATTAATCTATTAATACTATTAAAAGTATCATTTTATATTTTATATACTTTCACTCTGAAACTTGTTATATTGTTAAAGAAGTTTTCTGCATATTTTTACTCTTATATAGCATGTTTTCAAACTGCATTTGAAAATGCATTCAATAAGCAAATTGCTCTTCAGTCATTTATTTCTACTGCTCTTTTCTTTCTGCATAACAAATGCATTGTATTATAAATACCTTTATAACGATAAATAAAATATTTTTTGAAGTGATAATAACTGACATACAAGTACCTATAGACTTTAGATTACACTGGACAAAAATTTCAACCAGAAGCTTTAGACCTCCACTAGCTTATGAGAATTGGCATACTGGTTGCTTTCAAATACAAGAATCTGGTGAGGAACTAGATAAGCTAGTTTGATGTCACTACTGCAGTACTTCACTTACTCAAAGGATGTGAGTGGCAAAAACCAAGATGTGTCCAATCCACTGACACTAAAAATTAACTATTTTTATTCATTATATGATAGGATTATAAGTATATGTAAGAACAGGATTCCATAATTTAGTATTTGCTTTTAATTACTGTTTAGCAATAGTATTGGTACAATTCTGTAGCAACCACTAGGATGCAATAATGTGTCATAGGAATAGATGCCCCTTGGCCTCTTCCCTTTTTATTCTCATTTACACTGAATACAATTCCAGCAGAGAGGATATAATTTGTTACATCCATCCTCCATTAACTATAAACAATTGTCACTTCCCAAGCACCTTACTTTTCATCTTACTTGGCTGTGAATTTTTCATCATAATAACTTTCCTTCTCTGAAGTTCGTTTTTTTATGTATCATGGCTGTGATTTTCTAAGTTATATAAAGAAGGTATAAAAATGCCACTGTTTATTTGCTTTATTTTCTGAAGTGAATCAATGTAATTCCCACTTTCAAGTCAGTATTCTTTCTATTGTACTGAGAGAAAACCCTCAGGAAAAGATGTGAGGACTTTCTCAGGACAAGAGAACTTTTTTATATGATCAGAGAAAGCTACTGCCATGAAATGGAAGCAGTGAGAGTGGATCTAAACACTTAAAACAGGAGATAGGCTGGAAACCCTTTGGAATACAGCCTTCAGGAATTCCTAACCTAAAAGCCAGAATCTTGTGCTTTGTCACCATGGCATTAATAGAACTTGTGTTTTGTCATTTACTTATTTAAAGTTACTTTTTAGCTTTCTTTCACTCCTCCATGTAAGTAATTTAGAACTGCAGCTACGTGTCTATTAGGTCACTGTCTGCCTAAAAGACCCCAGATAAAAGAAGAGAGAGAATTACACTTGTTCAACAAGAAAGGCAGGTCTAAAAGTTTCTGAACTTCTCCAAAAGAGAGGGTGATGTATTTGGAAATTAATTTTACTAATAACAAAAAATTAGTAGAAAGAATTTACTACGGACATCTAAATGATCTTAGGTAAGCAATATTCAAGCAGAAGGACTAGCACAGTGCTCTTTGTGAATTCATGAAAACCTGAAGATTAAAAATAAAGCTGAGATTCTAATGTAGATAAAGGTAGAATTTAAAGTAGAAAAATAATTATTTTAGAGACATTAATGTCAATTTTATGAGAGAATTAAAACAAAAAAGAAATCATGTTGTCTCTCATATTACTGAAATATTTTTCTGAATATAGCAAAGCATAGAGCAAAAATCCTAGAAGAAAGCACGATAGATACATTTGGGGTAGCAATCTAGTAAAGAAAGACCACATGTTGTTTATTGATTGATTAGGAACTATTTGAGAGAATTCTGGGATTAGCTGTATCCTAAGAAGAAGCACACGACAGACTTTTGGATTCTGAGGCTTATAACAAAATCTCTACAGAAATTTTTAAAGTGAGATGAAGATAATCTGAGGCTTTAAAGATTGTTTAAATATTAGAATAACTTCAAATACTACTAAAAAAAATCAAGTGTCTAATGATAATATAGTAATTCTCATGCCAGCATTTCTTAATGTCCACTGTTGGCTATGTACTTCTGTGCCAGACTGTTTAATTCAACTACTCTTCTGACAGAAGTAACAATAATAGCTAGTAGGAAATTTGTTTTTGCTTCAAGATGTCTTAATGCAGCTGCCTATAGTCTCAAAACAGCAGATAGCATCTGTGAAAGCATTTAATACCACAGCAAGAAGTTTTATTCTTCAGTAGAGTGTAACAAGGTGAGAATTGATCCTGTAAGCCTCAGTATAGGTGTGAAGAAATGAAATGCCAACAAAATGCATCTTGACGGTATTTCCTGGTACTGTTTGAAGGATTTAACTCTGTATAAGGAATACACAGGACTAAAAAGCAATTTCACGAGTTATAACTCATATATTAAGGAGAAATACTTTCAGTTTTTCAAATTGAACAGCAGGGTCAATTAACCTAATGGCAGTCTACAAATAGCCAAAGAGTAATTACAAAGACAACACTGACAAACTTTTCTCAGTGGAGGCTGATGTGATACAGCAAGTCATAGCCAACAGCTTTGAAGGTTTACACTAGATGTTAGGCAATACTTTGCAGTAAAGCAGTGCAGCTGTGGAACATGCTTCTTGGAGAGGCTGTAAAACTTCAGTTCCTGGAGGCTGACACAGGGCAGCTAACACAGTCATGTCTGACTGCTCTTAGTGACTGTTCTGCTTTAAGCAGGAGGCTAGACTAGATATCTCCAGCAGTCCTTTCCAACCAACATATCTGTTATACTAAAGGTGCTTCAGGAAGGCCACAGAAGGCTGGAGAAAAATGAAGCACAGAAAAATGAGCACTAAAAACCCAAGATTCATAGGTGAATTTTGGACCAGGTCTAAGTAACTTTGCCATACAGAAAAGAAACTCTTAAGTGATAGCTGAATACATACTTGGTCACAAAATTAGGAATGAGAAAGCATATGCCAGAATCACCTTATTTGAAGTTAAGGATATTATTAATTTTTCAGCACCACTACTATCTTGTTCCATTTCAACAACATAATAAAGAAATTTGAATAATTTTAGTTTTGAAATATATAAAGCCAAGCTAACACAATAACAATAAATTGTGATCATACAACTATATAATTGAACAGAATTGATGAAAGATAAGTATTCCTTTAAAATCAGACATAACTTCTAAATTTGTTATCTTAATCTGATGAACTATGCACACCTCAGTAAACAATGGACCTAGGTATTCCACATAAAATTTGGTGTTTGCAAATTTGATTCAATGTTTCCAGTTGGATATAGTCATTCAAGAAGCTAATTTGCTAACCCTCTTTTTTCTTTGTATTTTGGACACTGGATTAGGTTACCTGACAAATCCTGGCTGTAATGAAATATACAATATAAAGGAACTTGTTTTGATAATGTACCCTCACAGATTTTGAAAAGACAAATTGTGAATACAAGTTCACAAAAAAATCCCTTTTTACTTACGAAAACATGCATCATCTATATAGCAATGTTCTTCAGTGTTAATATTATTTTTGTAACTATATAACAAAATATGACAATTCTTTTTATTCTTTCTAAACAAAGCTGTCAGATTTTGGTTGTGATTTGCGGAGTACTTTGTAGTAAATTAAATGAGCTGCTACAGCAAATTACAATAGTGACATCCATATGCCTAAATATGAAAGCTATATGACCAAGTCATTTATCTATAGCATTTTACATAAAATGCAAGATAGGCTGCCTCTTCATTGGCACTTTGTTCTGAAACTCAGTGACTGCTCAAGTTAGCACATATTTTTGTCACTACAGGTATAGATAAATGTGTAAACAACGTTGCTTAGTGGAGGAGACTAGAATAGCTAAAAGAAAGAAATTATACTACACATTTATTTTGTACCATCATTCTTTCATAAAAGAAAGATGAAATGTAAAAATTGACAGTAGAAGCAGTTACAGCTACCACAATGTCCATTCCTCCTCCATTACTACTGGCACAGCCACACCTAATCAGTCACCTTCTTAATTGCTATTTTTTCATAAGCCTGCATTGTGTAAGATCAAACATCCAGTTACAATCTACTTTTGCATGTTCATTAGAGCTCACAAATATTAAAAAGAGCCCACACATGACAAAAAATTTTTAGCTGAAGAAGATTAAATTCAGGAGGTCTCCACCTGAGTAGTACCTAAAATATTCCTACTTAGAATAATAAGAGACTTGAATAGGATGTGTCTTTGTTACTTTGCAGTTTTGTTGTCCTTGTTTTTTTAACTTGTGATCTCACTTTGTATTGTCTCATACATGAAATTTACAGCAGAATTTTAGCAATGAAAGACTCAGACCCAATTTCAGTGCAAGTAATGTTTCCTTTTGTTTATAGCTGTGACTTGTGAAGACATGATTTCATAAATATGGCAATTCTATATTCTTTATCTTTTAAACTATATTAATATTTGTTGAAGCATACTGATTATCTAACCAGATGATCATTCCAGTAAATTATCTTTACATTTCAGTACTTATAAAAAATGTTATGGGATGAAAGCAGAACATTCTAATGTACTTGGAAGCTGAAGGCAGATGTATTTTAACTAGTAAGATGATTTTTTTTCAATTGATGAATAACTAAGTCCTTGAAAACCTTACCAAAGTCTTTGGTACATATTAGTAAATGTTTTTAGATGGACAAGACTGAATTTCAAAAAAAAAAATATGCTAACTGAAAAGCAAATTACAAATCCGGCACAGTAATTATTATGAAATTCTACTGTTTGTGTTACAGAGGAAATCAATCCATTCACTATGGTCTATGTTATCAACAGCCAAAAACTGTACAGCATAGGAGTTTGATCCAAGGCTAATAAAATACCAGCAGATATAACTGGGCTTTAGGTAAGATCATAAAGGTAAGTTCAAGACAAAATTGAGAAATAGTCAAAGATTATAAAATGCATCAACACTATGCATTTCATTTGATTTCAACACAAATATTCACCCTCTAGACCTATCCATGTAAGGTCAAGAGCCAATTTTTTTCTCAAATGGAATGTTTATTTCATACTTACTCATACAAATTCTTCAGTGGTGAAGTTAAAATAGCCAGCACAGAGATCAGATTATTGCAGTGGCTATGTATTTTATAGATCTTGAGATCTCTGTCTTCATGTGGATTCAGAAACTCCTGCACAGAACTACAACTTGACCAGAGCATATCTTCAGTGGACATCAAAATTGCTGCAATATCAATTCTTTAGGCAAAAAAAAAGCAAAAATAAGATTACTTAGGACATCTGGATAGTAGTAAATTTCAATTAAAAAGACGTTTCCTCTGACAAGTATAAATCACAGCATGGATTTGAAATTTCCTCTTCAGTGATGTAGGAAGTCTGAATCCACTACTCTTTAAGAATTCAACACTTCTACAAAAAAGTCATTACTGAGACTACTCAAAAAAAAAGAAGTTAAAAAACTTGGAAATATCCTTTTCCAAATGACATTGTGCAAGTTTTGAGCTGGCTTCCCGCCAAGTCTCCAAAACTTGACAACAAGGCCTGCTTCCCAGAGAGGGAAGAAAAAAATGAACCACAGGAAAAAAACTGAAAGAAGTTTGAACGAAACCGCATTCTATCAAAAAGACCCTCCTTTCTGGCAAAACATAAGAATCCCAATCAGAAGAACTTCAGCTTCTTATTTCCAAAAATGACAGAAAGGGATAGCCTCTTTATCCTCTCTCCTTCTGCACCACTGGTGTCATTCTGCCAAATCTTTTGATGTGACCTACTAACTCTTTTACTTGAAAAGCCCTATAAAAATACAAATTCTATTGGAACACATGAAGTTTTCTTGATGAATCAACAGCTGGATTTCTAATACTGATGTTGCCAATTCTGCTCACATTTTTGGTTGCATCACCATTTCTCAATGCATTTTCACTGTGAGGCTTTCAAACCGATCAAGCAGTTTATGGAACAATTTTACCAACAGTTGAAAGAGGTCTTTGATTCTGCCCAGCTCATGGTATGACTACCTATATAACTAAATATACAGAATATATTGAATTAAAATTAATATCAAAATGTACAAATTTGATCTATCCCCTCTGCTGTGTTCATTAACATTTAAATCTGAATCAAAGCAGTGCATAACAGAAAACTAACATTTATTTATTTTATCCATTACAACTGTGCATTAAATATACAACCATTACCTGATTTGAGGTGTTCTCTTGTAACTGGGATGCACCTGACAATATCTGGAGGACAGAATATCCAAAGATTGCTCTAGTATATCTGTAAGAATCTCCTGGGCTGTCTTTGGAGGTAGAATAGTCCATAGATCATGACGAATAGCACAGCAGAAGTAATGCCACATCTGGACAGAGAATGAGCATCTTTCCCCCTAGCAAAATCACAACACATTAAATAATAAAACCACACCTTTGAAAATGTCAGTTTAATTCCTGTAAGTATAATTAAATCTATCTGAAGGGAAATAGCTGAAGAGCTTCAGGAATATGATGACCAACAAATGGTCCTTGACAAGATGTGAGACATCTTTATTAGAAAGGCAACACATGCTGCATTTTAGTCACAAAATTACAGGTCTGCCACATAATCAAACCACATCATTTGACCTCTTATATCCTCAGTTAACCTATTCTCAAGACCCATAGTGTTGTAAGTTTAGTTTTAAAACATATACAGTATTCTCTACTCACTACAAAAGTCAGACAAATTTAATGTAACAGCTTGTCTGCAAAGAAAATAATTATTTAAATTACTTCAGCATATGTATTTATCCAGATTAATAAATGCTATGCATAACCATGATTATAAAACTTTGTTTATGTATAATAGATATGCAATAAGAGCAGAAAAAAAGAAAAACTGAACTATTAAACTGATAATAACAGATGTCCAGAATTTTTTAGTAAGGTATTTTTTATCTTATAATGGTAATTCATTGAAACCAAACATTTTCTGGGAAGGAATCAGCATTGCCTTCATTGCATTTCATTGTCTATACAGAACTACCCCATTAAGATACAGAAATAAATACAGAAGAGTCAAAATCACAGCAGTTAATCCACAAAATCTCTAAGAAGTAGATAGTATAACTTACATTTAAATATTTCAACTAATACCTAGTCAGAAAATAGCATGATGAAGCCGTATGAGAACAGAGACTGCAATCTCCACTTCCCATATTCCAAAGGAACAGAGAAATATTTTAAGAATTTTTTGATATTTTAGCATTATCAGAAACATAAAATAACTCCACAATTTTCAAAATACTTTCAGAGTTTAATAGGCATTCTTTAACAATAAAAATCTAAAATAATCTGGCTTCTTTTTAAATACAGGGCATTAGCAGATATTTGGAAATTGTCATTATTTGGTTTTTCTCTGCCATAATATTTGAAGTGCATTTTATATTAAAAAGTGACAAAGAACGAAAGTACCAAATTTACGACCACCACTCTGGTCCTTAAGATTATGAGTGGTGTAGGCATCTCTGAAATTTAATTTAGGAAAAAAACCCCAACATCTAAATCATTAGGGCATCCAATTTTCAGGTTTCACTAATGCAGAAGAGAAAAAATATCTACAGCTGAGTTTCAAAAGAAAATCATATGACTAATTTTCCTTCTACATACTACCATAAACACTGTATTTCAATAGGAAAACAAACAAAAAACCCACTAGTATTTTGAATAACCAAGCACTTGACAAGTGTTTTCATACCGATAAAACAGGATTGTCTTACGCTGACCAGAAGTTTATGTAATAAAATAATGGATATATTAAAATAATTTCCTATTTTTCTTATATGAAATACAATTACAATCTTATTGCACGACACATGGAAATATAATAAGAAAGTACAAGTTTACTTCATGACACAACTCATAACTTCATAAGTTTGCATAACTTCAATGTTAATACATTTCTAGATGCCTGGGCTTTTAGATGCATTATCATGATAACTCTTGAGGTACATTTAAGTAGAACCTATGCAGAAATAAGTCCCTAACCTTACCTTACATTTTACTGAGATTTCCATTTCTTTGCAAAAATATTTCAACTGTTACAGAATAAACTTTACAGTTAAAACATAATTAGTTTGAATGCCAGATGGGAGCAAAATTATTTTGGTCCTATCTTTAACTTCAAAAACAAATTTAAAAATTTTCCAAACCCATGCAGACTTGAAAACCAAGTATATAATTCTAAATTGACTTTTTGACACAGGACATTTACTTTTTTAAGTAACTTAATGTTGGTGAGTTTTACTTTTTAACTGTAACAATAAACACAAATTGTTTTCACTTTCTCTGCGCTAATTTAAGTAATACCCTTTCCCCCCTTTCTTAGCATTGTACCTCCATTGCAGAAGCAACAGTGTCACTAAAGATTTAAATGAGATGCATTCCCCTTTTCTGACCTATTTTTCTACTTGCTGCCATTTCTAGACAATTCAACTGATAAATATCTGCTATTTTTGCAGGCTCCATATAATACAAACAGATGTGAGCTTTTATTTAGCTTATATATCAGGCAACAACCAGGTGTGCCTTATTGTATAAGCCACTCAATATTATCTCTGAACAGACAATTCTTTATTTTTTGACTATTAGAAAACAGAAGTTTCCACAGCTACAGCAGATGGCTGCTACACTAACTGCTAGAGGTTCAGTAGGATGTTGCCTCTGTAACAAGCAATAGGTCTTAATCCAATCTCTTTCATTTGGGATGCCTACAAGAGGCCAATGGAAGTAACAACTGCTCAGCATTGTGCCTCCTGAAGGCGCTCCACACAGATCATGGTCCACCTTTGGGCCATCTCCCACGACCCAGTAAAAAGAGCAGTGATGATGTAAAATTACATACTTCCCACCTCAAGTCCTGCAAACCTTAAAGAGCTGAGACACTGGCTTTCCTCATCCCTTCCTACACACATCAGTTCTGCTCAGCAGTGATAAAACTGTTTAGCTACTCCATATTCTTTTGTCTTTGGACAACTATGTCTCACAATTAGGTTTCCTCCATGGTGAAGCTACTTGGTCACTAAGAAACAGCACACAGCACCATATGGACTATGGACTATGGACAATCAAGACTGTATCATGATTTATCAGTTGCCAAAAGCCATGACATTTCTTACTTCATCATCTGGGCCAATATTCAAACAAAAGTAAAATGTTTATTTTGAGGGATGGACATTTTGATAGATTACTTGTACTAAGGTCTGCATGCCCTGTCCAGTACACATTTTTGTCACTGCTTAGCTGTTTTTTATACTACATCTGTAGAATACATGTATCACAGAGAATTTTCTCTCATGTAAGAATTCTAGAAAATGCGTAAAAAAACCACACTAATTGTCTTACACAAAAAGTGATAAAAGGAAGGACAGGACTTTGTCTCTAGGAGACCTCAGATATTATTGATAAAAAACATATAATACTTCATCCTGCAATCAAGTGAAAATAATTTCAATCAGTGTCAATCTGTGTTTGCATTTAACAGCAATGAAGGAAAAAACCCAATAAACAAAAGTAATTATCTTTTTTTTTCATAGAATCATTAGGATTACAGCTATACATCAGACCTGTGACTTCAAAATGCAGGTGAAATGGCACTGTTTACTTCAGAAATCTACTTCTGAATGCTTAAGGTAACTATCTTGACCATCTTTCTTTGTTACATCTTTCACTCCCAAAAAATAAAAGGGGAACCACTTGAAAATAAAAACTAAATAATGAGATGAAAAATTTCCCAGAAGAAGATTTTCAATGTTACATTTTCATACAACTTTACAACTGTAAAGTTCTTAGATATTAAGATGATGACGTCTTCTTTACTGAGTTCTATATAAATGTCTTAACACACAATATTTTACAAAGCAAATGACACAAACACTTCATGGTAACCATCTATCTCATTTTTCTAGAGAGATATTTCAAAAGAGTAAATCCCAACAACTGTTATGTAAAAAGAATGCTGATCTTATGCTTCTAATTAGTCAGAGAGTTGGCAACCAGTAAACACATTTTGTAAAAGGGAGGCACAGTAAACTTAACCTCACACCTCATAAAAAGCTTTGTAGTCATCCCAGTGGTGGCTCTCAGCATCCTGTAATATGCTTGTAGCACAAACTCTGATGCAGTAGTTCGTAACTTGAAACTGGAGAACACTGATGAATTCCTGGTATTGTTGGACAAGCACTAGGAACAGGGGGCTGTTCAGAGAGAATGATGAAAGAGACAGTGATTGAAAGGCTGTGCAGTAGGAGGTAACAATTCCCAGTACTGCAAATAGTCTTGATTAGTAGATATCAATCATTCATTTCCTCTTGATTCTGAAGTCTGAACCTAGCACTCACTTTTGAAATTCTTTGTTTCAAAAATTCTTTAAATATGTCTCCTTGTCTATAAATTCGCGTTTACCTAAGTCACTGAGAAATAAATTACTTCATCCTATTTGCTGAGACAAAATTATATTTGTCATTCCCATATTTGAAGATTATGTGTTGCAGCATACTTGCATCAGCAATTATTACATCAGCACTGAGTGTGATAAAGAAAACATAAGCACAGAGTACAGAGATTGCTTTTGGTAGGTATGTACTAAAACTCTTTGATAATACACCTAAATAGAATTACTGATCAGTATTTTGGCTCAGACTTCCCATTCACAAAGATATACTTCATGCAGAAGAGAGTAAAACATCAGACGGAAAGTAGCTCAACAGTGCATAAAACCACTCAGAAATCATACATTCCTTGAAAATCGTGCTAATTCAGCATCCCTCCCAAAAGGTACAGCTTCTACTTTTCAATTACATATGGCCGGAAACATATGGACCAATAAAGAAATTCCTAATATCTTAAGTCAAAATCTCTAAAAGCACAGCAAATGAAATTATACTGTCCCCCAGGTCAAACACTCTCTTCGACTTTACACTCCTACTTCATATCTCTCCTAATTTTTATTCTGCATGCAAGAAAAAAAAAAATTCTAAAACTACACTGGATGTATTTGTTTACATGCCTGAATACAGGTGGTGTAAGGAAAAAGCACAGAAATGTATTTGTATGTTGTCCTCTAAGATTTGCTATGGGCTAAATTAGATTTTATGAAAATTCAGCTATTACAGAGGTGAGAAAAGGCCTTAGCCCTTTATTTATATGAGAGCAGAGTACATTCAGTTCACTGGACAATTCTATTTTCTCAAGCTTAATAAATAAAAAATATTGATCTGCAAATAGAATGTAGATCTTGAAAATAATTAATTTGTTTTGTAAAGGCAGCTTTAGACTATCAATAATTTTGATTCAGGTCTTTCCATAAATAGTACACACACTGAGTGTGCTAAAAATATAATGCAATTTGGAAAACTACCACCATACTGTATCACCAAAATGGAATAAAGTCACATGTGTTTGAATTAAGCATTATAAATAAAAAGGACCTACTTTTTGCTTGTTTCTCTCATTAAATTGCTATACATTGTAAAATGCTGAAAGACATATATTGCTGTGGAAAGGGCAGCACATAAGTCTTGCAGGGGAGCCTTGGAGGGAATGTCTTTGCTCTTCTCCTCGAGTCTTGCCAGCACAGCTGTTGCCACTTTGCTGCAGGCCTCTACAAAGTTTGCCCTAATTTCCTGAAGAGAATCATCTCTGCATGCCAGAGCCAATGGAAGCAATGTGTCCAGTTCTTCCATGATGTCAGAACAAAACTGAGAAAATAAACAGGGCATCAAATTATTTGTATTCTGACAGCACTGTTTAATTTATATACATTAGGGTCAGATTCTTGAAGAATAAAATTGGCACAAAACATAAATATATTGAATGAGCTTTACAAATATTTCAATCTATTCAATATTTCATCTATGCCTAAAATGCTGATAAAGAAAAAAACCTCTGAAGCAGTTAATTGAGGGTGAGATAAGGAAAGGGTTTAATTTGTGCCTAGGCATAGATGTTACAAGACGCGCGCGCAGGCCGTGCCTGAGATGTTACATTTTATAACACTGCTTGACCAATCCAAGTTTTGTCCATCCCGTTGCTTTTGCCCTGGTCGACCCCCTGCCCCACCCCTTGGGAATTGGGTCTGGGGATTTTGGGACCACTTCTTCATCATCTTCACCATCTTCAGAGCACAAAGGGTACACGGTCACCTAGTTCTTGACTGTGTTCTGTTGTTCAGGCCAAGATATGAGTGTTCTCTAAACAGCAGAGGCCTTGCCTTGACAAAAGACTAAACATTTCTACTGAATTCGGGGGTAGAATTGATATGGGGAGCATGGAATAGGGTAAGAGGGCTGAGGAATGTGTAAACTAAAGGGTGCTAAAGGGTGAGGAGTAAGGGCTGCTGTTTCTAAAATCTACTTCTACTTCTTATAAAACTTACAAAGCTTACAAGATTAGAAAAATAAGAAACTGAAAGAGTCTTAAGGCATCATATTAAACAGGAGAGAAACATTTATCTACAGTAAATGAATTATTCTTTTACTCCTTCTTGCTTTAAAGCTGCACACTGTATACTGGGGGAAAGAATTAAAACCATCTTGTGCTAGTAATGCCTTCATTTTGGTTTTAATTTCGCTAAATGTACATTCAAAGTAAAATTAATTCCTTGTAAACAAAGATAATTTTCTAAACTAAGTTATTTTGAAAAACATACAAACAAATTTCTTAACACTGAATTTGGATACAAACTTGTAATCTCTTAATAAATTCATACATTGGACTCCTTAAAATTATCTCCCAAAAGCTTTTGTCTTATTTTAAGCAAACATTTATTAACAGCATTCCAAATCTGCTAGAATAGTTGTAAAGCTTACTTAAAAAAAACTTTCAAACACACATTCCCTCAGAAAATAATTTAATTAATAAGTGACCTTTCAACCAAATCAAAGAACTCTAAATTGGCCATATTACAGGTTATGATTAATTGAATGGCATGTCTAATGATATGAATACAAGAAATCCCTTTATAGCCACATTTCAAAGCTTTCAGCATTTTCCCATTGAAACATTTGGTAACAGAGCGGAATGTTAGAATGAATGTTAGAATAAATCAGAAAGTTTTAGAACTTTTTGGCTGAAAGAAATAATGCCAGTGAAGTTTAAAAGTCAATTCTTTCAAGTAAACACTACGGGCTATTGTATAAAGCTCTGTTCAGCTTCACATTGTAATGCCTCTCACTTTCTTTTTAATTCCATTTATATCAGATATAGAATATTAATACTACTGTAAGTACTTCAAAGTGTAGATGGCAAACAGCCTTGGCATTCTGTCTCCCCTCAAACTTCAGATCTTTTGATACCTGCCTTAGCAATTCGTTTTGGTTGCTCCTCCTCTTGGACTGCTCTGCAGGACTCCCTCATTTGCTGGTTGTTTACAAGACTCATTGCACAGCCTGCAGCTGAAAACTCTTCTTTCTGCTCATGTTGAAGAATTTTAGATGAAAAATCCTCGATTGCTATTGTTATACAGTGAGCCACAGAAGAAGACAGGTCTTTAAATGCATTTCTCCAGCCAAAATTCAGTAAAATAGGCTGAAATACATATTAATAGTAAATCAATCCAAAGTCATTATTGAGTGTTATTGTCTGAAAATTAAATGCACATCCATAATTAAATCAGAGGACACCAAGAACTTAAAATATAGTCTGCTGGCCCTGAAATTGTATTAAAAGCAGTATTTACACTCAAGAAAAATGAACATGCATAACAATATTAAATTTGTCATTAAATTTTAAAGAAAAAAATAATCCTGTTTAAACAAGACAGTTTTTAAAATATATGCTTCATCTTTACTTGATTTATAACCTTTAACAGAATCTATTTAACAAAGTCAAAAGAATTTACAAGCATTTTCAATAGTATAAAAAGTAATCTAGCAGTATATACCTTGTAACAATTTTCACCACAAGATAGCAAATGGAAGTTACTAACTATGAATCTTAATGGAAACCTCTTTGGAGAAGCTGGTTTTAACACAGCCACACTGTATTTCTCTTCTCTAGAGCTGGATTTAGCAAAGAGCAAAATTATTAAATTGAGATTTGTAGTTTTTAGCCAATGCTGACTTTTACTACGGTTTACATCAGTTCCCCGCCTTCTTTAAACAGACTTCTGAAGTCATCTGAAGTGTAACAGTTAACAGAAGCAGATATAGCAAGACATCATCACTTTTCAACTTATCTGACTTTGCATTGCTCTTATGACATACATCAGACTTAAACCTTACCAGAAGTGGCCAATTGGGAATTGCACCACTGTAAGAGACATATTTTAATTACACAAGATGATGTTCAGTAAATACTGGATCTCCACCATGAGGGAAGAATAATGGGAGAAGAGAAAAGAAGGATTCCCAGTAAGCTGCAGCTATAATACTAAATCGAAAGACAATGAAGGGCTACAAAGTGAAAGCCGTCCACCTTACTTCAATTGAAAAGTTGTATCCTGCTTCCTTTCCCTTTCTCCACTCCAAGCATTCAGCTCCAGTCAGCACAGAGACAGCTCCCATGGACACACAGTTTTGAACTCCCCCTTTTTGGGTGGGGAAGGGCGGGGGGGGGCTGAAATTGTTGCACGCTGGTCCAGAAGCTCCATGCTTTTACAGGCTGTACACTTCAATTTTAGACTTAAAGAGATTTTGTCCACAAACCCTTGCAAAGTCTTTTATTCTTTGATACCTTGAGTTCATGTCCAGAGAAAAACTACACATTTTTGCCTAAGAGATTTTTTTAATTTGGTGAGAAAATAGGTGTTTTGGCAAAAAGGGTTTTACAGAAATAACATGCAACTTCCCAAAAGCATTACAACAGATTACTGAGACTAGCAAGCATTGCTGTAGTAAGGGAACCTGTGTTACACTCAACAAGCACAAGGTCCATACACCTTAAATGAAATACCCACAAATTAAGTGAAACACAGAAAAAAGGTGTTTAAGTTGCCCACAAGAGGAAAGGAAGAGATATTAAGAGAAGAAAGAATAAGAGAAGAGAGGGACATATTTACCACTCTGGAGGTCACATGTGGACAGGTCAGCAGGGCAGAGGCCAAGGCAAGATGGAGACCATGTGTGTGTCTGTTTATAGACTCTGGCTATTGTGGCCACCCCTTCTAGGCAGGACCTTTGGCTCACTGCCACTCACTGTCCCCCTAACCAAAGTGAGGGGTGCCACACCGCTCCAGGGGGTGTGGTGTGATTGACAGCCCAGCCACATGGCCTTCCCTGCCGTGTGCTCTGCATGGGCACAGCCGTGTTGGCTGCAGGCCGAGGCTTAGCCCTTCCCCCACCTCCACATAAACAGACAACATGGTTTATTTGACCCATCAATCAAACAATCTGGTGAGATATGAATCCGGTCTCTGACAGGGATCAATCTACTCAAAATATTCTTCTTTGTAATCTGTAAGAACATTAGTCTCACAAACTGATTCAAAGCACATTTAAAAAGTTTTCCACCATTAAAATTGAACCATTAAAAAATTAAATTCCACTATCACAAAGTATAAGACTTGTTAGAGCATTTAGGTCCCATAAAATCAACAACATAAATGTGTTTAGTAGTAAGTTGGAGCCAGACAAAAACTTAATCTTGTACATACATTCTACAAAACATAGTGCTTACTACACAATAGTTTGTTGGCATCAAAGAAACTACACATTGTGTGAGTACCTATCCCTATAGGAAGAATCATTATTATCAAATTCTAAGAATTCCATAGATTTTTTTAAGATTCTGCTGTATTTGATAATATATATATATAATACTAAGAAAGTTATGATATTTTAGCAATTTTTTGTTTTGAGGTATCATATGTTAAATTCTGTTATTAAATACCGACCACTTCTTCATGAATGCCGGAAGATTTTATTCCATCTTAACTGAGACTTTGCACCTAAAATAAATCAAAGTAGCTAAAGTAATGAAACTATGGCAATATGTGTTTATAATGAACACGATGACAGACTACACTGGAGACACACACAAAAGAAAATCCCATAAAAAGTGTAAGACTCTTTTCATACTCACCTCTTCTACCTGAAGTAACTGTTCAGGAAGCACGCTGGTTTCATTTGCTCTAGTTTCTCCTATTAAAAGCTCCCCACTAGCTCTCTTCAGAACTCCTGCACAGTATGGTAAAAGAGATCAAAGTTAGGATTAATTCTGTAGAAAAGTCAGCAGCCTACAACACCTTCTGGTATATCAATATGAAGCATAAAAAAACCCTCAACAAGATGTAGGGCAACACTAATGATATGATAAAGTCAAATTCAAGTAATACATAGTTCCTTTTGTATAACATGATGAAATCTACATCCCATTGTAATCATATTTTATACAAACACACACATAATGTGTAAAATATGGTTTCTTTTGTCATTAATTCATTTTTATACTGATTGTGCAGTCACCTATTCTTAGGGAGAACAGATAACATTAGATCAGTTGTACAGAAATTTATTTCTATTCTTTGTTCAATAAATTATATGAATTGAACACTAATGTATTTCTACAGTTTTTACTATTTGGAAATGCCAATATCATAAGAATAAAAAGATACTTAATCAGTACAGTTATTCTAAGCAAAATAATGGCAACAGGAACCAGTGAAGCTGCTTAAGAAGGGCTGGTACAAAGCTTGCTCATAAACCTTGGAGTAATGGAAATATTGCCCCAGTTTTGACAAGGACAAACCAGAATCTGGGGTAGGTATCACTTTCACCAGTTTTTGCAAGCAATCCAGGTTCCTGAAGTGCATTGATGATAACTTCTTCTTCTAAGTGATACAGGCACAAATGGAGAGGGGCTTGTTGGAGAGGTGAAAGGCAAAGGCAGCCTCTGCTGCAGTGACCATGAGGTAGTGGAGTTCCAGATCCTGAGGGCAGGAAGGAGAGTAAAAAGCAAGCTCACAACCCTGGCCTTCAGAAGAGCAGACTCTGGCCTCTGCTTGGAAGAGTCCCGTGGGATTAGGCCCTAGGTAACTATAAAGCTGGTTAATATTTAAGGAGCTCTGCCAAGCTCAAAAGAGTTAAAAAAAAAAATGCGAGGAGGCCTGCATGGATGAACATAATGATCCTAGCCAAACTCAAATGAAGCATACAGAGGCTGGAAGTAAGGATGGGTAAGCTGGGAGGGACACACAAATAGTATCTGAGCATGGACAAAGTCAGGGAAGCTTAAGCTCAAATGGAACTAAATTTGGCCAAGGATGTCAAAGACAAGAAGGGCTTCTATAAGTACACAGGTGACAAACGGAAGACTAGGGAAAATGTGAGCCCATTGCTCAATGAGATGGGGGACCTGGTTACACAAACATGGAAAAGGCTGAGGTACTGAATGTCTTCTTTGACTCAGTATTTACTAGCAAGAGCAGCCTTCAGGAATTCCAGGCCCAGAGACCAGGAGACAAGGTTGGAGAAAGGAAGATGTACCCTTGGTGAAAGAGGATCAGGTCTGAGGAAACCTGATAAGTTAAGCAAACAAGACATACGGATGTCTTGGGCCCTTACGGGATGCCCACAAGTGCCAAGGGAGCTGGCAGATGTCATTGCAAGGCCATTCTTAATTATTTTTGATCAATCATGGCAACTGTGATAATATCCCAAAGGCTGGAAAAAGCAAATATCAATCCTATCTTCAAGAAGTGGAAGGAAGAGGACTCAGAATCAGAGTCTTGTCAACCTCACCTCAATCCCTGAGAAGGTGATGGAGGAATTTCCAGGAACATTATGGACAAAAAAAATCATCAGGAATACTCAGCATGGCTTCAGTAAAGGGAAGTCATGCTTGACCAACTTGATAAACATTTATGAAGAAATAACTGGCCTGGTAGATGAGGAGAGAGTAGTGGATATTGTCTACCTGGACTTTAGTAAAGCCTTTGACACTGTCTCCCATAAGATCCTGTTATAAAACAAGCTGTAGACAAGCTCTTGATATGTGGGCTGGATAAACAGTCAGTGAGGTGAGTCGAAAACTGGCTGAATAGCTATGCCACCAAACATGGTGATCTGTGGCACAAACTCCAGATTGCGGCTAATAATAAGCGATCTATCTCAGGGATCAACACTAGGTCCAATCCTGTTTAACACCTTCATTAATGATCTGCATGATAGGCCAGAGTGTACCCTCAGCAAGTTTGCAGCTGACATCAAACTGGCTGGCAGAGGGTCTTGGTGCCATCCAGAGGTATGTGCAAACTCACGCACCTGGGAAAGAGCAAATCCAGGCATCAATATATGCTGGAGGCCTCCCAGCTGTAGAGAATCACACAATATGCTGAGTTTGAAAGACCATCAAGGATCATCGAGTCCAACTTTTAGCCCTGCAAAGAACCATACCCAAGAGCCACACCATGTGCCTGGGAATATCATCCAAATGCTTCTTGAACTCTGGCAGACTTGGTGCTGTGACCACTGCCCTAGAGAGCTTATTCTACCATCCAACCACCTTCTGGATGAAGAACCTCTTCCTAAGATCTAACCTACACCTCCCCTGACACAACTTCAGGCCATTCCCTCAGGTCCTGTCACTGGTCACCACAGAGAAGAGATCTCTCCTCTTTTTCACCTCACGAGGAAGTTGTAGACTGCAATTGAGGTCTCCCCTCAGTCTCCTCTTCTCCAGGTGAACACACCAAATGACTTCAGCCGCTCCTCAGACGGCTTCCCTTCAAGGCTCTTCACCATCTTCATCGCTCTTCATTGGACACTCTCTAACAGCTTAATATCTTTCTTATATTGTGGTGCCCAAACCTGCCATAATATTCAAGGTGAGGCCTCACCAGTGCAGAGCAGAGCGGGACAATCCCCTCCCTCGCCTCGCTGGTGATGCTTTCCCTGATGCCCCCCAGGACACGGTTGGCCCTCCTGGCTGCCAGGGCACTGCTGACTCATATTCAACTGGCCACTGACCAGGAACTCCCAGGTCACTTTCCTTGGCACTGCTTTTCCATATCTCATTCCCGAGTCTGTCTGTACATCCAGAGTTGCCCCATCCCAGGCGCAGAATCAGCCACTTTCGCTTGCTGAACTTCATATGGCTGGTGATTGCCCAGTCCTCTCATTTGTTGAGGTCTCTCTGCAGGGCCTCTGCGCCTTTGAGGGAGTGAACAGCTCCACCGAGTTTTGTGTCATCTGCAAACTTGCTTGGTATCCCCTCCAGTCCTGCATCCAAGTCATTTATAGAGATGTTGAAGAGCACAGGGCCTAGGATAGAGTCCTGTGGAACACCACTAGTGACAGCTCAGCAGTCTAATGTTACCCCATTCACTGTAACCCTCTGTGCTTGACTCGTGAGCCAATTGCTCACCTACTACATGATGTGTGCTGGACAGTTTGTCCAGAAGGATCCTGTGAGAGAGAGTATGAAAAGCTTTACTGAAATTCAAAAGCTCCATCCTTTGAGATACTCAAAAGCTGTCTGGACATGATGGTGAGCAACTGGCTGTAAGGGTCCTGCTTGAACAGGAGTTGTTTGGATCTCCATATGTCCCTTACAACCTCAGTTATTTTGCAATTCTTTGAGTCGGTATTTCAAAAGAGATATAAGAATAAAAGCAAACTATATGGTATTTTTAAAATCTGTCTTGTAGCACAAAGCTGGTAAACAACAGTGGTCCAGATATTTCTAATGTAATGTACTTCATGTGAAATTAAAACCAAGAGGTTTAAAATAACCAGGAGCTGCCAAAGCATTGTTAAACATTATGTTCTAAGCATAAATTTATAGATCTTCAGTGATCTGAAGCTACTGATAGTACATGGCCAAATTTTAAGGAGATTTTCTATAAAATTTCCAGTATTTGTACATACATAGGATTACTCTAGAATTAAAAAAACCTAAGTGACATTTTCCATCTTTTCTGTTCTGTGCTTTCTATCTTATATTTGCCTTTATTTTCCCATTGCAATTCCCCTTTATATATACATATATATACACACATCATCAGATTCTAACTATAAGTACAAGTGAATATCTATATATTCACATTCCACTATTACTGTCGCTACTTAGAACAACTATCCATAACTTCTTATATAAAGAATTTAAAGAAAACCTTTAACATTTAACCTAAAGTCCTTGCATATTCATGACACTGCTTCCTTACTTGTTAAGAAGTCATAGCTGAGAAAAATAAGTATCTAGCTGATGGTAGATTTGTAACTGCAGGATCAGAGTCAAAGAGCCAAATTATGCTTCTATCGGCACTGGTCATTTAAAAGGCTCCTTCATTATTGAATTACCATGTTCTATTAGATTGCCCTACCTCCTTTTCTAACTAACAGCTTGGGCACTCCTGCTTTATACTCATACATAACTATCTATGTGCATCTAGGCTCACAGACATACAAAAACCATTCTGGTCTTCTCAAAGAAGCCCCAAGTTCAAGTCTATCATATTTTACTGAGTTCCTTTGGTTTCTCAAATTTTTGCTTTCCCCAGATCTCCTCTGGGTAAAGTCAGCCTTAATCTTCTTCAATTTAACCACCAGCTAGCAAGGGCTCCCTTCACGCTTTTCATTGATCATTGTACACTTAGCCAAACTCCCCATAAAGACTCCGCACTTCAGATGCTACTAACCTTCCTCTCAAACATTGTTTCCAAGAGACATATATCAAATTATACCCTTCCTGTCCTGTACCTTCACTTGTTTTCTGACTGTCCTGCCCTAATCAGCAAACTCTCCTGGGAAACAGAATTGCAGCTTTATTCGAGGTACAGCTGTTACTCAGCCCAAATTAGTCTGCCACTGTAGACAGGAAGGCAGGCAATGGGATGGGGGAAGCACCCCTATCTAAGCAGCCAGTTTTGTACACAAATTCTTTGACTCCTCTCTTCTCCCATATTCCAGACATCAAACTCCATTTGCACAGATAGACAGAAATGTATGTGATCCTTCTCATATAGCTGCTTAGAGGAGAGAATTTGCAGAAAGAGAGGAGAAAAACTGAATGTTGTGAAAGAAGATGGGGGCTGAAGGAAAACTTCTCATTCTTTCAGATTCGCTCCCTTTCCAGAGCATATTCTACACCTCCACCTCTCTTGATTATTATGGAAGATTGGATTAACTACAAACTCTTGCTATATCTCTCTTGAAACTTACGTTCTACAAACTTGATAGACTGCTCACACTTTGTGCACTTCCTGGAGTTTACCAGCCAGGCAGCTTGTAAATAACAAGATTATACAGAAATCTTGAAATCAAAAACTCTTCAGCCAACTTTCCTTATGTGTATTAAAATTTGTCTGGGATTATTCTTCTTTTCAAAACAAATCTAATTGCAAAGGTCCCCTTTGCCTACAATGTATTTAATTATTTCTCCAGTTCATTATTTTGCTGTTTTAGTAATTATAAAGACAGAAGAGTTACAGTTACACCTCTTACACTGTTAATATATTTTTTTTATTTCTTATAAGAAGCTCCATTAAATTATTTTTTCTACAGACTTGCACAGCTTTCCTATTTTTATAGCATTTAGGGTCATAAGACGAGTAATTGTGGTGCCATCTTGCATGCAGCATAGAATAGTAAAATATCAAGGAAAGCTTTTGTATGATACCTCACTGCCTGTGCATAAGCTAAGTATCAGTGCCATCAAAGTGGCTTACTTTAGCCGGCTCAGACAGAACTTTTATTGAAACTGTACTGGAAATAATATGTCTTGCAGAAGTGGGAAATACCACTCCCCCAGAAATATAAACAAACGAAAGAAAAAAAATTTACTAGCTATAGATCAAAAACCCATTCTGCTTTCTATCTTCAATAACGGACTTTTTATCTGTTGTACTATACTGAGCAAACTGTCATAACACAAATACATAAAATGTATCCTAGTGTAAATTCCATCTTCACTTTCGATTGATCCATTGCAGCTATGTATTTCTTAAAGAAGCTACTTGAACATCTTGCTTTGAGATTAAAGCAAAAAAATCACAACTTTCTTCAATCTTTGCAACTTTTGCAATATTGCAACTTGGCAATAAAAGAGGATGCACCTATTAAGAGGATGCACCTCGTAAATTTAATTTCACACTACTTTTACTACACTTTCCAGAAATGAATATAGAATTAAGGATTTCGTCTTACGGTGTGAAGGAAAGACCTTTGCAAACCTTCCAGTCCTGTGAGGCAAAGCTTATAAATCTAAGGGCTTGACAACTTTGCCTACAGTATTTTCAAAGCACTCCATCAGAAAAAGCCTTTTGTGATACTTGTTATCTGATCTGTCCAAAGTTCACCTTTCTCACTGGAATGGAAAAAAAAATAGTGAGACAGATGAAAGTACATTAGTACTTTAGATTTTTTAAAACTCTCAACAAGAGGCTTCTGAAAACCCAGAGGAAAGACAAATCTACCTTAAAGATGGGAAGAGAATGCAATTTGGCAGGATTCTAAACTAAAATCTTCTTAACCCTTGACTGCAGCTGAACATGTTCCAGATTACTTCAAAGAGAATAACCCCTGTGATGCTGCAAGTACTAGGTATGTCAGAACAACTCAGAATTCAACTGAATGTAAATAGAGAAGCAGACTGTCTCATCACAGGACGGATGACCAGATACCTGCAGAAGAAAGGGTTAAATGTCTAGTCAAGAAAAAACAGAAGGTGGTTACTCCTTTAATTTTATGAAATCTAATGCTTGTAGTGGAACAAAGTTATGCAACACTGAGAATATATGTTAGAAAAATACAGATACGTTTCCTCTGAAAGGCAGAGTAGCAGTCTTGTCCAGATGCCAAGCTAAAGTTCAGGGATGGAACAAAACCACATCATCATTTGTTTGTCCAAGGACTTTTCATTATTTTCTCCTTTTAAATGATGTAAGGCATAACTTGAACAATACACTAGCAGTAGATAAAATGTGTATTTATACTACATTTCTTTAAAATTGTGCTTAAATAACGCAAATGCAACTTGAAATCAAGCTCAAAACTTGGCAAGTACATACTGGTCATTGAGGGATAGAAGCTAAGATAGCTCTGGTAAAGTCAAGTCAAAAATATAAAATCAGGAAGAACTAGATGGAGAACAGTGAAAAGAAGAGTAGAAAATGCAATTCAGAGAATTTTTTTGCAATCTATAAAAGACAATTTGTGAAAATGAGGATTCTGAATATATTCCAGAAGATGCCAGATACAGAACTCTCAAACTGAACTCAGAGACATATCCGTATCACCTAAAAAAACTCTCTACATCCATCTCCCTACAGAGTTCACTCTGGTTCACTGCTTCCTTTGGTGCTATTGTCTGCCATGGGGTTACCATCAGAGAACACTGGTAGGCAGTACTTCCCTCTAATATCTATTTTCAACCGCCTAAATTGGTCTTCATAGGATTCCATTGTGCACACTGCAAAGAAACTTGTCTTGTTGCCAGCTAGAACTCTGAACTACATGTCTTTCTTTTCTTCACTGTTCTTTTTTTGGTTCACAAGCAACCTCCTACCAAAAGCAGATTCTGCAGAAGAGACTACATCCAAGCGATAATGCAATGAAAAAGTATGAAGAGAAGCCCAGGTGGCCACCTTGCAAATTTCCAATGTGGAAGCCTTCGACCTCTCCGCCCAAGAAGCAGCTATAGTCCTAGTGTAATGAGCTTTACAAACCCTGGGAGTCTCTTTACCCTTAACTACATACGCCTCCCTAATACAATCCCTTAACCATCTAGCTAAGCAACCCTTAGAAGCCATTTGACCCCTCTTAAGACCCCCTAAGAGTACAAACAATCTGTCAGAAGATATGAAATCTTTGATTCTTCTGTGATAAACCCTAAGTGTTCTTCTTACATCCAATTTATGCAGCCATTGCTCTTTGTCATTGCTGGGTTTAGGGAAAAATGAGGGCCAAGAAACTGTCTAGTTTAGATAAAACTCAGATGCCATCTTTGGGACAAAAAAAAATTTAAAAAGAGGAACCATCCAAAGAACTACTTTGTTTCTGATGGAACTTGACACATGTTCTAAATATCAAGATTGAAGTACTATGGGATATAAAGCAAAAAAAACCAATTAAAACTGCCCATGAAACAGCTATAGACATAAATGCAACACTTGACACAAGCACATGAAAAAACATGCTATTTTTGTTGCATCTCTGCATGAGTTATATAGATAAAAGACTCCTGTGAATACTAAAAGCAACCAAAAAAAAGAAAGCAAGTGCAAGGTTCCCATCTATGTGATGTCTAGGGAAACTTTAGTTCACTTGGACATTAACCTACCTTTTATGAACAGGCCAGTTTCCCCTAATTTGCCAGCAGTACTACTTGCAGAGGACTGACACTTCAGATATCCCTCACTGCACTGACTGAAGCGTAGACTGGATACACCCAACCTAGCTTTAACCCACTGAGAGTACAGGTAACTGTCTAGTACCAGCAGCACATGGTTGAATCTGGGCTAATTTGCTCTGCTTCTTAGGCTGGTTCTGAAGTCCGTGCTGCACTGTAAACTTGATACTGGTACTCCAGTTAATTTAAAGCTGCTTTGGACATATCTACACTCTAGATTTTGTTAAATTAAACAAGATTTCTGGTAATAAGGCTTCTAAATAAGTACAGAAGATGGCAATTATATTTTCTAGTCACATATTATAATGTGTTCTGATGAAATAAAACAAGGATTCTAATCTATCCTTCTTATCAAAACTCAGTCTTCATCAGTGACAAAAATAAGATTATCAGTCTAATATAGGACATTAACAGAGAAAATTTTAAATCCCTTTTGGTACTTAACAGAGCCTGTAACTACTGGAAATATAGCTCTCATTCTCCCACATTAAATAATTTTTCATTTCATCACTACAACTGAGATTTCTGACAATATGAAGTGAAAATAACACAAATAAACCCTTCTTCTAGTTAGACATCTTATTAAAAATTTTGCTCGACATGTCTTCTTTTTGCATACTACCTGTAAACATAAAACTTAGCAAAGTTTTGTGAATAGAACCACCTGATCAGAACCGCAACACTAAATACAAAGCTATGTCTGAAGACTTCACTAAAAGCACCTGTAAAATATTTCCCTTCACTTGTTTTTCAGGGTAAAAGTAATTTTATGTTTTCTTTATAGAATGCAGCTTCTACCCAAAGACTCCTTCCGCCAATAAGATTTAATAATATTTCCCATTCAGATTTTATTAAGTAGAGGTACCAATTAAGAACTGACTTGTCATAGACAGAATTACCCTTAAAGAATATTCCTCAAAGAAGGAGGCTTAACATACTTTAGAGAAACAGTTCTGAATGTAATTAAGCTTGGAAAAATGCCTGTAGGATAAATTCCTAAATACACTTCCTGGAAAGTACATTATTTCTTATTAATGTTGAGTTCTTTAAGTTCTCTGAATTACTGGAGATCACGTCTTAGAGTGTAGTTATTTAAATGTCAAATAAATTTCCCACTCAAGAGTTTTTCAACTTCTTTACACTTTATCACAGAATATACTAATAAAAAAACTTACAATCACTCTTACCGAATGTGTACCTGTCCTACACATGAGGAGGACTCCACAATATGAGAAGTTTACTCTAACACCTCTTTGTAGGATCAAGGCCATAAAACGTAAATCATAATGTATAACAGCTTAACATTTCTTGAGAATTAGTAAAACAGAGAGATTAAAGGAGGGAGAAATACACTGAAACCAATAGCAAAAATGGAACTTGAATGCAAATTTTATTAGAGTTCTGACATATAGTCTAAAAATACATAGATTAACCTGTACTTCTTTATTTCAGAATGTCAGGATTACAGAGGAAGAATCCGTCAACAAAATGTGTGCCTCATTTAATATTTTTATTTTCATCAATTAAGTATTCTAAGACTATATTCCCAAAACACCTCTCTCCTCAGCTTGCAGCTTGACTACACAGAAAGTAAATATTTGACTCCACCTATCCTCTCTGCCTGAGCAGCCTGGACTCATTTCTGGTCTGATCTTTTCCTGCAATAGAATCAAAGCTCTTGAAACAACTTGGTCTCTGGTGACTTGGAGTTTTTCTACTGGCAGAAGCAGTAGAGTAGAAGAACATTTATGAGCTTACTGCGATCTGAAAGGTGTTATTCACCTCCATTTTCATATCAGGTTCTCCTGAATAAAATTAGATGAAAAAGAGAGTGAACTTGGAATCTATAGCAAATGCAAACGAGGCCTGATCACTTTACTGATGTAGAGCCTACTTCTATAAAACACCCACTGAAGCCAGTGGGATAAGCATATTAGTAAACATAGTACATATTTGTAAATGTTTATGAGAAGTACAGGTTAAACCAGGACTATATTCTTAAACATTTAGTTGCATGTATACTAAGATCAACTAAACTGTTGTTCAAGTCAGTGCTTTTCTCTCTTGAAAAAGGCATCTTTCAAGGATAAGTTCAGAAACAGTCAATTTCAAAGAATTCAGACTCCATGTATTGTTGCCTCCTATACGAAGCGTAAGATTTTACAGATAATTCAGTAGGAAATGTCAAGTAACAGTGTTTGATAGTTTTTCATTATGATTCATTATCTACAGTCAGTACATCACATCTTTACATACAGCTATGAGTTCTTTTCCTCAAGTCATTGTGCTCAAATATAAATCTGTGTATTACAAAGATTTCTTCAGTGGATATGGTAACAAAGTTATTTTCAAAATATGATGTCATAATTTAGGTAATGTTGAAAATCATAAAAAATTATATTTTGCACAAAGTAAATCAATACATTATTTGATTGATTACCTTGAACGTTCTTATTCCGCTCCATAAATGAAGGCAGCAACAGAATTTCTGCACAGAGCTCTTCAATTTTTTCCTCCATTAATAAGAAGAGTTTGATAAGTTGAGAAAGACATTTCAGTTGATACAATGTTAAGCAGAAATTCCTTCCTTTTTTGGGGTATTCTTGGGAGGCTGTTAAAGTAAAATAATAAAATAACATTTATTAAAGCCAAAAAATGATCCTGCAAAATTGATTATGTAAAAAAATATAATATATCACATAACTTCATTTTTCTTACAGTATAATGTATCTTTTTCTCCTTATAAAATACTGTTACATGTCCTAATACTGTCCTAAGTCTTCAGCATTACTTAATTATCTTGGTAGTTACAATTGAATTCCAGGTTTTGTTATTCATTAACTAGGATATTTTTCCAAGCAGTGGATCTACTCAGAAACTTTTTCACCTGTGTTTTACAGATAACCCACTGTGTTGCAAAAGCCGAAAAGGAAAAAAACACGTCATTACTGTATTCTAATGGTTTGGGACATCACATCAGTTGTCACTCTGCAAGTCACCTTGTCTGTTTAACAATCTGCTAGCACAATACAGTTGATGAATATGACATTTGAGTGAAAAGAAACATCAATCTAACACTCCACAACTTTAAATATGTGGGGTTTGAAAACAAGTGAGACTGTCAGTGAGCAAATATCAGCAAGTATTATAACTATAAGCATTTGGTATTTAAAAGAAGAAACTGAACATTTTATTTTGAAAGGTTAACACATGTAATCATAACATATAATCATGTCACATCAACCAGGGAACTCTGATTTGAGCAAAGTCAGACTATAAATGACTGTGAGATGTTTCCAATTCAGTATTACCTAACCACATGGGTTTAAGTATTTTAATTTTACAATTTCTTTAAATGCAACAGATTTGCACTTCTATGCAAATTGTGGCAAGCTGATACCATGTTCCTATGCAGTTCTGTTGCAGATGTAACATCAGCAGAACAGTTTATCTAGAAAGTGTCACAGTGAGAGTCAGAGTAGTTTGAAAGGGAAGCTCTGAAAGACGAAAACAAATAGAAATTGATTGAGATGTATTTTCATGTGTCAGATCTCTCTTACCTTTGCAAATTTGAAATACTCTGTACCGTCCTTTTTTCTTCAAGTTCCTAGATATTTTTTTAAGCATTCACAAATCACTTCTAAATAGACATAGATCTAAGAAGCAGAGCTGAGCTCTGAATACTAATTCCCTAATTTACTATTCCAGTTTTGCAGCCTTAGAGATTAAAATGCGGGTTTTGCATCCACATCTGAATTTCCTCAAAATTCCAAACAGATGTATTCATGCTAGTCCCTTACATTTCAAAGAATGGAAAAAGAGTTATGCATAATTGCCTCTGTTAGTGCCTTTCATCTCTGAATAACAAGTAAATAATATCTTTATCACTGGATTTCTTATTTTAAGTCCTAAACTTACAAAAAACCACATTCTGCTATTCAGAGATCTTGACTGCTTACCTGAAAACTAGAGAATATAATCTGAGTTTAACTGATATGAAATGACTGCATGAGTCTGTGGTGTAAGAACACAAAACATATCATAAAAATGAACGAAACATTAGTTCTATCTCCTATAATTTGAAAACCTTGTGATGCTCTTGCCTCCTCTCTTGAGGAACACAGAAACCTTGTAATTATTTGATTGCCACAAATGATATTAGACTGAAAGGAAGTGGACCTAGAAGACAAAGGTATACCACAGTAATACTATTTTTAGAATATAATACTAAACTCAGAAAAAAGTAAAAACTTTAACTTTAAATGATCATTCAAAGTATATTTCAGTTTTATTGTTTCTCAGAACTGACAACTCATTTAGTCAGTGCTTCATGATCAAATAGTGTGCACACACCTGGGTATCCAAAGTTTAACTGAGAGGTCTTATATACATCCAGACTGTTAGGTTTAAAATACTGATGGCAGCATTTAACTTTGAAGACCACTGACCAGGCTGCTTGAACAAGCATATCATAATCCATTTTTTAGCAGAGGAGAAGGCACATCTTTTCTGACATTGTTCTGATTGGACAACTTACAGGACAGAAACCTTTACAAACTGTGTTACAGCCAGGAGCTAAGCAGATAATGCTATGACATAGAGAAAATATCAAAACGGGTTTGTAAATCTTATAGGAAATCGTCATGAAGAGAACATGTCTCCATGTGGACAGATGTGAAATAGACATGGGGACTGACTGTGATGTATGTTCAACCAAACCTTAGTGCCATCAACCTGTTAGGAAGAAAATCAGCCATATTCACAGAGTGGAATATGGTTACTCTGGAAAAAGTTGGAAATGGCTCATGACTTATGGTTAGTCAGAGAACTAACATAACCCATTTACTCAGGTAATACTGTATGGCAAGAGAAGCACCCTTCTGTGATGTAAACAGTCTGAAGTTGTTGTTAGCATCCTATTCAATTCACAGAGAACTGCACACAGGGTGACTGAAAGCACATGAAGCTTATCTCAGCCAGCCATGAAGCAAGGGCACTCCAGTCTACCTGCAGAATAGAAGGGAGCATGGAGAAAGTTACATGATACAAAACAACTTCCTTTCTGAACCACTTGCAGTTTGCTATCATTCATCTAAATTTGATTTTTTCTGCATGTCTGACTTCAATTCATGTAGTCCTTGTACAAGGAAATAGCTGCAGCAGGATCTTTGGGTATAGGCAAATATCAACAGGACTTCCATAGTGTCTCCTAACAACATGTTGACGTCCTGTTAAAAAAACTACTTTGCGAGAAGAATTTCTGAAAAGAGACAGAAAGGCCAGTACAGAGGCTACAGAGAGGTAAAGTGGACCATATACCCTTTGTCTATGTGCCAATGGGTCAATTTTTAAATATTGCTCTAAACAGAGGTGAGATTGGGACCTAAACAAACATAGAGGAGTAAAAAATGGTTCTGAGCTTCTGAACACAGGGTCAGGCTTCAATTTCTGCAGAACAAGAATCACAAAAATACTGCTATACAAAATCATTCCTTATACTGATGATTTGCTCTGGAGGCTGAATCTTGCAGCAGCCATAGCCTAAGTCAGTACAATGAGGTATGCTGCAGTGTAGGCCTCTGCAGCGGCTGGTTAGGGCCATTAAGGCCCACTAGTGGAAGCAGGGCTTTTCTTGCATAGCCCTTAAGGAATTTCAGTTTTCAGACTAAAACCATAGAACAACAGCTAATTTTTGGAAAACTGTCTTTCTGCTTGAGCAAGGACAGCACAATTATTTTGCTAAGAGGAAAGAAGAGAAAGTAGTTGAGATTTCTGCTAAATACACTGTAGTTCTTTCTAGGGGGTAGGAGGGAGAAGAAGTGGTAAAGACAAAAAATTTACTTGAATTAACTTGAAAGTACATTATTTATTTGTAGCAAGTAAAAAAAATCTTTATGGGTCACTACACAAAACTAGAAGGAAGCAAAGGAATAAGCTCAAAACTTTCATGCAATTAACAACTCTACATTCAGATAATCCTGTCACATAGAGACAAAGGGGACCTAAAGGGCACTTAATTTCTTCAGGTATGCTGATTTCCCACCAAAACAATGAAATGACAGGCAGCAGAAGTCACCCCAAACAAGGTTACTCTAAAAAAGAAGGTGGCCCAGGTAAAACTAATATTGAATATCTATCAATTTGTTTGTGTGCTGGTGCCAAAGCAGCCGATACAGTCATACAGCATCAGAGAAACTAGAGGCATTCATTTTTATGTTTGGTCTTTCATTTTAGCAGAATGGATTGAAGCTGAAGAAATTTTCCTAAGATCTAAAGCACAAGCTACTTCTGTTGAAGAATACAGCAGTCCATTTTGTGAGACCATTTGGCTGGCTGTAGCTGGACCATGCATGCTGGACCATGCATGCTGGTCTTCAGGAGGTAGGAGTGAGCACTCTGACATAGCTGAGCAACCATCCTGCAAAACTGAGGGTAACAGACAGACTACAGTGGATCTCAAGTGTCTGCTCAGATCTCATCCAAGCCTCATGACATCAAAAAAGTAGCAAATGCAGAGCAGAACACTAGAGAGCTAATTCTACTCAATGTTATTCTAACAAAAAATCAGCATGTGATTCAAACAGCAAGGTTAAATTTGGTGTGGATACCCTGTATCTTGAACACCGAAACTCAGTTTTTTCTATATTCGCAAGTAAAGTTATTTTCTGAAAACCAACACGACCACTTGAGAGATCCTAGGAATTAAAAAGATGGTATCAGAGAATTTCACATAGCCAGTGATGAAGTTCAGAGGTGTCCATATGAATTCTAAGACTAGTTAGAATTAACTAGTCTTAGAATTTAGATTAACTAACTAATCAACTAGTAAGTTAATTAAAGCATTTTTCAAGCAACATAGAGTGAAAAGACACACATTCTATAAAGCACTTGATCATAGTACCTGAGCTTCTCCTAAGTACTTAAATTCAGAAGCGAGGTATCTGACTTGATCTTATCACTTTTAGAGATCTTCCATCACCTCTAAAAATGAAGAAACACGAGAAAAAAGGCTGAGCTAGATCTAAATGACCTGTGTATACCTGCTAACTTGTAATTTTATAGCAAGTTTCAAAAGTGATATTTTCCCCAAAGCTGTAGCTCCTAAAACGATTAAAAAAATGTTCCAACTTCCTTAGTTATAGCCTGGAGGCATTTAAAATCTCAAAACGTGTATGAATGAGTCCCATACGTTTAATGTAACTTTTGTGATTATTTTTCTTTCTTTCTTTTTTTTTTTTATTGAGCATGGCACCTTAAATATTTTAAACAATTTTGAATTCACAACATCTCAAAAACTGAATGGCTAATTCCGATTATTTCAAGTCATCCAAGCATGTGACACAGTAAAGTGTGATGCAGAAATCCCTGCAATAGAGGTGAGCTCGCTGTGGATGTTCAAGAATAGCTACACTATGACAGCACTGCTCTCAGATTAATTAGCCTTTACTACTCACTGTACAGAGCCACATGGCTAAACTGCTTCTGAGAGTCATGATGGAATCCTTGGAAAGCAACCTGATGACTGTTTTCTTCAGTGATTACAGTGGGGATTTCTCCCTCAGCAGGAACCAAGGGTCTTTAAAATCAATTATACTATAAATTACCTTCCCAATACATTAAATATCATTCCCCTGCCCCATTTATAAGGTTCAATTTCATATAAGATAGATCTACAATATTGTTCTACAAGGGACACAAGAAGGCAATGTCAGGGATTTCATCCAATAAAGCTACATGAGGAAGAAAATAAAATATAAAAAGTTCAATATTAAACTTAAAATCTAGCTACAACCTGCATACATAATAAATGGAACTATCACATTATTAAAATCTGAAAAGAAATAGCCTAATAAAGCAACAAAAACACAGCTGCTGATAATCATTGTGTATAGGGGTATTTCAATGGGTAAATTTTCAAAGCAGTGCACAGGGAGTTACATACATAAATTCCATTAACAATAATGTGTTCCTCAGCTCTCAATGATATTAACTTTTAAGTGACACTATAACTATTGTAACAATCTTGCATTTATGACTGCATTAATCTGCACACTATCTCCTAAACAG